>NC_057803.1:514881862-514882828 GCF_018294505.1 Triticum aestivum
AATGAATCCAGGGAAATTTATACATCCTCAGCTTATATTTAAATTATACTGAATGATGAATACATGCATTTACTAAATATTTATCAATGTTCACTTATGTATATTTTTTACTGATGACTGATATTCAATAAAATTATATAATTTAAATATTAGACACGATTTAATATATTCATATCAACAGTTTAAACTTAAAATACGAATTTTTTAAATTATATACAAACATTAAATTATAATAATGTTCCTATAATTCTTGAAATATTTGTATAATTAAATTAACATAGCTGAATTGTAAATTTTAAAATATTTTATTACTTAGATTAGAAAAGCATTTTTATAATTCATAAATGTCATTCTACATATATGTACATTTTAGAATTATATATGAACATTTTTAATAAAGTTTATAACACATGAATATATAAGCGTTATTTTATTGCTGAGATTATACTATCGGTCGTGAACGGCTGGTGAATTGTTTTTAGTTTGCATTTATTCTTTGCTACGGCTGGTGACTTTTTTTAGTTTGCGTTTATTCTTTGCTTTGGCTGATGTCCACGCGAACATCGTACTGAAAAACATTGTGTATGTTACTCCAACAGGAATAGTGCATGGCCGAGTGGTTAGGCCGTGCGTGGTTTACGTTGCCCGTTAAGAGGTCATCGGATTGAATCAGTGTTACGCGTTTTTTTATTCCTATTTTCCCTAACCACAATGCTCCTCAAGAGGGGGGTTTCCGCAAATAAAAAGGGCAAGGGGTTTTGAGCGCAAATACACCGCGCCCTCCTCTATCACTGGCTGAGCCATACGCACGTGGCATGCCATGCAAACGGCTCGTATGTCCGCATACGTGTTTTGTGATCGTATTTGCACAGGATGTGAAGTTACATGACTATAAATCCGTATTTTTAAAGTTCTAACATCAAATTGAACGTCAAGCACAAGTTCTATGACTTGCGGTGATATTAT
>NC_057803.1:515250475-515262838 GCF_018294505.1 Triticum aestivum
AAAGAACCTGCCATGTAGTGACGTGTAGATGACATCATACGGCGGACGGCAAAGACACTAGAAATTTTGCCGTCAGCGGCGGACGGCAAAGGCCTGCCGTTAGCCACTTAACGGACTGACAGCGCAATTATTGCCGTCCGCTCTCTTTGCCGTCCGCCGCAGACGGCAAAGGGCCTTTGCCGTCAGCCGCCAGGAAGCAGACGGCAAAGTAGCTGTTTACCGTAGCCTACTTTGCCGGAGCCTTTTGCCGTCCGTGGCTGACGGCAAAGGCCTTTGCCGTCCGCCGTTCATGTCTTTGCTGTCCGCCATGGCAGACGGCAAAGTAGCTGATTCCTGTAGTGGCACACTCAGATAGGTCAAGCTACGAGTAAAACCAACCCTCAAGTTTCCTCGAGGTGGCCCCGCAGGCTGCCTAGTTCGGACCAACACTCAGAGGAGCACTGGCCCAGGGGGGTTTAAATAAGATGACCCTTGGGCTCCGGAAACCCAAGGGAAAAAGAGGCTAGGTGGCAAATGGTAGAACCAAGGTTGGGCATTGATGGAGGAGTTTTATTCAAGGCAAACTATCAAGGGGTTCCCATTATAACCCAAGCGCGTAAGGAACGCAAAATCCGGGAACATAACACCGATATGACGGAAACTAGGGTGGCAAGAGTGGAACAAAACACTAGGAAAAAGGCCGAGCCTTCCACCCTTTACCAAGTATATAGGTGCATTAAGATAACAAGATAATATGGTGATATCCCAACAATAAACAAAGTTCCAACAAGGAACGATCTCCAATCTTGACATGCAACTAGCAACGCTATAAGAGGGGCTGAGCAAAGTGGTAACATAGCCAATCAACGGTTTGCTAGGACAAGGTGGGTTAGAGGTTTGACATGGCAATATGGGAGGCATGATAAGCAAGTGGTAGGTATCGTAGCATAGGCACAGCAAAAGAGCGAGCAAATAGCAAGCAAAGATAGAAGTGATTTCGAGGGTATGGTCATCTTGCGTGCAAAGTTCTCAGAGTTGACTCGATCCTCGTAAGCGAACTCAACGGGCTCCTTGTTCACGAACTCGTCTCCCGACTCTACCCAAACAAGACAAACAAGTAAAAGGAACACAATCAACCATGTGCAATGCCCAAACAACATGATGCAAACATGGTATGCTATGCGGGATGCGATATGTGATGCATATGCAAGATTTGACAAGGAATGATTGAACATGGCCTCAACATGGAAATCCAATAGTGCCACTAGAAAGGTGAGGTGATTTCGGTTGAAATCAATATAAAGATCACCGGAATCGGATGCACGGTTTGGAAATGGCAAGCAAAACAAATATGGCACCGGTCTGCGATAATCAGCAAGTGACCCACTAAATGCATCATGATAATTATGCTACAGCACTCAAACATGACAACAAAATACATGGCAGGGATCCACTCATGATGCTTGACAAAAGATGAACACTGAGCTAATTCATCCATTAACAGGTTCAAACAAGCATGGCAAAAGTGCAAATGATAACAGGTTTCAGACTTAGTGAAATTAACACAAGTCTGGAATTTATCATCAGGAAGCACACTTTAGAGCATGAAAAAAACATGCTACAGGAACTTAACATGGCAAATCAAGGCATGGCATGAAGCTACTCAAAGGACTTAACAAAAGTCCCTTAGTGACCTTGAGCCAAAAGGGATCAGAAAATACAATTGTTAGCATGTGAACATGGCAAAAACATACACACATTTCAGACTTAGTGAAAAACTGGAGCATGCAAAACAGTTAACGAGTAGGCATGTTTACGAGCTCGATGCACTCACTACATAGCATGGCATAACAAACTAAGCATACACCCATCAAGAATACATATCATAGAAGCTAGACATGGCAAGAACAACAACATAGCATGCACGGATCAATAGCAACATCCTCGACAAAATCACTAAACATGTCAACAATCTGCCAGGATTCACTTTATAGCAAAAGTAGAGCTCGATTGACTCAAGCTCGGGTGCTCCATAAATGCAAACAAAGACATGGATGGATAGAGCACCACAATGTTAACAAAACACCCTTACTTATCATCCTCAAAAGAGGCACGGATCACTAGGAAACAATATGAACATACGGCATAACGACAAAATCAGGATAAGGACTTCGTGAAATTCTAAGTCCCTGAAATCAACATTACGGATTACGCTACTTTGCAAGCTTATGCTAGTCACCACAAATATTACAAAAATAGATGGCAAGAACCTCTGTAAAGATGCCATGGCATATCACAAAACACATGTAGAGCTCAAGATCATAGCATGCACACATTAATCATGGCAAAAATGACAAAAAGCTATTTGATGAAACAGATTTAACAAATTCACCACATAGCCCTCTTCCAACAGCATTTCAGGCATCAAGATGAGCCCAAATGAAAATGACTCTATGATACTATATGATGTACTCGTCGAGACGAACATTTTGATATGCTACACGCGCAAATCGGAGCTACGGATGCGGAGTTATGGCATGCCAAACTTTGCAAAAAAATAGGGTTCGGGGATGAAAAAGGCAACCGAGAGTTTTCTCAGATCCAGATCCAGCACGCGGTTCGAGGCACGCCCGAGCACTATAGCAGCAGTTCGCTTGAGTTGTCGATGGGGCTCATCGGAGTGGACGGGGAGGAGGAAGGAGAGGCCGCCCGGGCGACGGAGGTCGCCAGAGACGGCACGGCGACACGGCGCTGAGGTTGGCGATGCCGGCGAGGTGGCGGCAAACTGGGGTGGCGGGCGCCGGCGTCGAGGTGGCGCGGCGGCTCACCGGCGTCGAGGCGGAGGCGGCCGGCGACTGGGCGCCGCGGAGGAGGAGGAAGGCGGCGGATCGGGCGCGGAGGCGCAGCCCGGTGGCGCGACGAGGAGGGCCGCGGATGGGCCTGCGGGCCCGCGGCGGTGGGAGGCGGCCGGCGGCCACATGGCAGCGTGCCACTGGTCGCGGGCGGCGGTGCTGCTCTGTCCGGCGGGGTTCGGACAATGTCCGGCGCGGCGGGGCGATTTTTAGGGTTTTGGAAGGAGGGGATCCGGGAATTTTTTAGGGAGAGACCTTTTTATATGTAGGAGGAGCTAGGAGGCTCCAAATTGAGCACGGTTTTCGGCCACGCGATCGTGATCGAACGCTCTAGGCGATGGAGAGGGTTTAGGTGGGTTTTGGGCCAAATTGGAAGGGTGTTGGGATGCTACACAAACGAGGCCTTCTTGGTCCCTCGGTTAACCGTTGGAGTATCAAACGAAGTCCAAATGGTACGAAACTTGACAGGCGATCTACCGGTAGTAAACCAAGGCCGCATGGCAAGTCTCGGTCCAATCCGGAAATGTTTAACCCCCACACACGAAAAGAGGTAGAAAGGACCACCGGAGGACGTAGGAGCACCGGAATGTAAAATGGACAATGGGGAAAATGCTCGGATGCATGAGACGTACACGTATGCAAATGCAATGCACATGATGACATGATATGAGATGCATGACAAAGGCAACAACACATGGAGACAAAAACCCGACACCGAGGAAAAATAAAATAACTTAGGCCAGAAACGACAAGAGTTGGGATACATATAAGGTAAATTACATCTGGGGTGTTACAACACTCCACCACTACGAAAGGATCTCGTCCCGAGATCTAGGACTGGAAAAACGCCGGGTACTCAGAACAGAGGTGATCCTTGCATTCCCAGGTGGCTTCACGGTCGGAATGGTGTGACCACTTGACTTTGAGGAATTTGATTGACTTATTACGAGTCTTGCGCTCAGTTTCTTCAAGAATAGCAACTGGGTGCTCACGATAAGAAAGGTCTTCTTGGAGATCAATGTCTTCGAAGTTGACGGTGCGGTCAGGGGTCTTGAAGCACTTGCGGAGCTGAGAGACATGGAACACGTCGTGCACATTTGCAAAGTTTGAGGGAAGCTCGAGTTGATAGGCGAGATCGCCTCTCTTGCTGATGATCTTGAAAGGACCCACGTATCTAGGGGCAAGCTTCCCTTTGATACCGAAGCGACGAGTACCTTTCATTGGAGAAACGCGGAGGTAAAAATGGTCTCCGATCTCGAAAGCCAAATCACGGTGCTTACTATCATAGTAGCTCTTCTGGCGCGATTGCGCGGCTTTGAGGTTATCATGAATGACTTTGCACATTTCCTCTGCCTTTGTGATCAAGTCATTTCCAAGAAGTTGGCGTTCACCAGTCTCTGACCAGTTAAGAGGAGTACGGCACTTCCTGCCATAGAGAATTTCAAATGCGGCCTTGCCCGAACTCGCTTGGAAGCTATTGTTGTAGGAAAACTCGGCATATGGAAGACAATCTTCCCACTTCATACCGAAAGAGATAACGCAAGCCCTAAGCATATCTTCAAGAATATGATTGACACGCTCGACGTGGCCGCTAGTTTGAGGATGAAAAGCTGTGCTGAAACGGATGTTGGTGCCCATGGCCTTCTGAAAAGAATCCCAAAACTTGGAGGTAAAGATGCTGCCACGATCTGAAGAGATCAACTGTGGAATGCCATGCAGAGAGACAATCCGAGAGGTATATAGCTCCGCCAATTGAACTGCAGTGATAGACTCTTTGATAGGCAGGAAATGGGCCACTTTAGTGAGTTTGTCGATGACAACGAATATAGCATCATTGCCATGCTTGGACTTTGGAAATCCCGTCACAAAGTCCATATCAATGTGGTCAAACTTCCATTCTAGAATGGCAAGAGGTTGGAGGAGACCAGCTGGTTGTTGGTGTTTTGCCTTCACTCTTCTGCAAACATCACACTCATTCACGAACTGAGCAATCTCGCGCTTCATTCAAGTCCACCAATACGCCTGCTTGAGGTCCTGGTACATCTTTGTACTCCCAGGGTGGATGGAGAGGAGTGAATTGTGAGCCTCGTTCATAATGACTTTACGAAGGTCACCTTTAGGCACAACAATGCGATCCTCAAAGAAGAGAGTATCCTTGTCATCAAGGCGATAGCACTTGTACTTGGATTGACTCTTGGCAATCCCAATCTTCACCTTCTTCACCATAGCATCAAGAAGTTGAGCCTCGCGAATCTGATATTCCAAAGTAGGAGAGACTTGAAGATTGGCGAGGAAACCTTGAGGAACAACTTGCAGATTGAGTTTGCGGAAAGCTTCACAAAGCTCGGGTTGATAAGGCTTGAGAATCAGACAGTTGCAGTATGCCTTCCTGCTCAACGCGTCAGCAATTACATTGGCCTTGCCTAGAGTATATTCGATGCTCGGATTATACTCTTGAATCATTTCGACCCAACGAGTCTACCTGAGGTTGAGATTAGGCTGAGTGAAGATGTACTTGAGACTCTTGTGGTCAGTGAAAATGTCCACTTTTCTTCCCAATAAGAGATGTCTCCAAGTCAAAAGAGCATGCACAACTGCCGCCAACTCGAGGTCATGAGTGGGGTAGTTCTTTTCATTGGGCTTCAACTGGCGAGAGGTATAAGCAACAACTTTCTTCTCTTGCATCAACACAGCACCAAGACCTTGAAGAGAGGCATCGCCGAAGACCTCGAATGGTTTGGATTCATCAGGAGGAGTCAGAACTGGAGCAGTGACTAATTTCTCTTTCAAGGTGTTGAAAGCGATGTCACATTCAGGAGACCAAACGTACTTGACGTGCTTCTGGAGAAGGTTTGAAAGAGGCTTCGCGATCTTTGAGAAGTTCTCAACAAACCTTCGACAATAGCTTGCGAGACCAAGGAAGCTGCGGAGCTGCTTCACGTTCTGAGGTGGTTCCCAATTCACAATTGCAGACACCTTCTCAGGATTCACCGCTATGCCCTTGGCAGAGGTGATATGCCCAAGATAGAGAACTTCATCGAGCCAAAACTCGCACTTTGAAAACTTGGCATAGAACTGATGTTCTTTGAGCTTATCCAGCACCAAACGCAAGTGCTTGGCATGATCTTCCTTGTTCTTCGAAAAGACCAGAATGTCATCGAGGTAGACCAAGACGAATTCATTTGTGTAGGGGTTGAAGATGAAGTTCATCATGCGAGAGAAAGTCGGCGGAGCGTTGACGAGGCCAAAAGACATGACAGTATATTCATATGAACCATAGCTTGTTCTGAAAGCCGTCTTGGGGATATCTTGCTCATGAATTCGGATCTGGTGATAGCCCATACGGAGATCAAGTTTGGAGAACACTTGAGCACCTTTGAGTTGTTCAAATAGCTCGTTGATGTTGGGAAGTGGGTACTTGTTCTTTATAGTCTTCTTGTTCAATGGATGGTAGTCAACATAGAGTCGGTCCGTTCCTTCCTTCTTCTTCACAAAAAGAACTCCACAACCCCACGGAGAAGAACTAGGTCAGATGAGACCCATACACTCTTGTTCATCGAGTTGTTTCTTCAGCTCCTTCAACTCTTTGGGTCCCAGCTTGTAAGGACGTTTGCAAACAGGTTCCGTGCCAGGCTCAAGATCGATGACGAATTCAACTGGCCGGTGCGGAGGCATTCCTGGAAGCTCTTCTGGAAAGACGTCTTGATATTCGCAAACGGCCAGAATTTTAGAGATGGCATCCAGTTCATCCTTCTCATTGAGAGAAAATAGACGGATGGTATTATCCCGAGCAGCAAAGACAATTACATCCTCAAACGAATGAGTCAATTGAATCTGCCTGGCAGCACAATCAAGATGAGCCTTGTGCTTAGAAAGCCAATCCATTCCGAGAATAAGATCAATATCCGAGTTACCAAGGACCATTGGAGAAGAAAGAAACTTGTAATCGCCCAATGTGATAGTAACATCTGGAACCTCCAAACTTGCACTCAAACGTTTGCCAGGAGAAATAATATCCATTTGTTTGCCCAAATGAGAAGAAACGAATTCATTCTTGGCAAAAAAATGGCTTTGACATGAAACAATGCGATGCACCGATGTCAAAAAGTACTTTTGCAGGAACATCGTTAACAGGAAGGTTACCCATGATGACATCTGACAAGTCCTCTGCCTGAGTTGCATTCATCAAGTTGACCTTGGCGTGCTTGGGGTTATGCTTGACCACAACTGTACTTGCCGATCTCATAGGAGGAGGAGGAGGGAGACGCCTGTGATTGAAGCATTTGTTGGCATAGTGACCCTTCTGTTGGCACTTGTTGCACGTGACCTCCGAGAGCGGACGGTGATATGGAGCACTTGATCTTGGAGCTTGAGACGAAGTCTTGTTCCGAAAGCTAGGGTTGGGTGGGTGGGAAGATCCACTGCCACCTTTGCTCTTCTGCTGATAAGGCTGACGGAACGGAGGAGGAAGCCAATACTTCTGCTGCTTAGCCACTTGAGTTGAGGAAGAAGGAGTTGCATCTCTGACTCGCTTCTTAGAAGCATCGCACTTCAGTTGAGCAGTCTCTTGCTTCATTGCCATGTTGTAAAACTCATCGTACCTCTTGGGCTCAGAGAGGATGAGAGCTAGCTGGATTTCTTCTCCGAGACCACCCCTGAACTGGTATATCATGCTCTTCTCGTCGGGGACGTCTTGCTTAGCAAAACGGGCGAGCTTCTGAAACATTTTGTTGTACTCGTAAACAGACATAGTGCCTTGTTTCAGGTTGCGGAATTCCTCACGCTTGCTTTCAACCACGCTCTAAGGAATATGATGAGCTTTGAAGTCTTGACGGAATTCATCCCAGGTAATCACACGGCCTCCTCTGGAATCTTTGTACTGCTGAAACCATTCTGCAGCTTGGTCTTTGAGTTGGAAGGAGGAAAACTTGACAAAGTCCTCAGGCCTGACGTTACTGCACTCGAAATGCTTGCATAGGTCCACGAGCCAATCATTAGTGTCTGTTGCCTCAACACAATTGCTGAAGGTCTTTGGCTGGTTAGCAAGGAACTGGTTGAGTGTAGCAAACTGATTCTGATTGTTTCCATGACCCTGGTTCCCTTGGTTGCGCTCTTGAAGAAGTTGCATGATCAGCTGCGTGTTTGCATTGGTAGTGGCCATCACAGCTTGCCATGCCTCCAGAGGTGGAGGTGGTGGTGGCGGATCAGGATTCGGAGTCGTGCGCATTGGAGGAGCCATCCTGAAGAGGTTGACATCCGTTAGCACATTGACAGACAAAAACTAAAGCTGAATCAAATGGGTTGAAATTGCAACATATAGTCTTCACATTCGAACCAAATGAATGAATGCATTCCAATCGAAATGGTCACATATCCATAAATTGAGAAGCCACTTAGAATTTAGGAATAAGAATAAAATCAACAAGGTACAGACAAGAACGAATACTTGGTGAGGATTACCCAATCCCAAACCAAATATCCGCGGAAGAAGAACTAGAGCTACAAGAATTCCCACCTATGAAACTCACAAACCTTTTCGGTTATGCAATCAGGTGTTGGGGATACAGGGGAAGCATGGTATCTCCCCAAATCTAGCAAATCCTACATCCAGATGTATCCATCCTTCAACACATAACCGAGAAACCTTCGGAAATCATTTACCTCAACCTTCAAAAAGCATCCGTTATACGATTTATGGCAATACTCCCGAACTCCGGCCCCAGTACTGGGTGGCGTCGAGGTTATCTCACCAACAACTGCATAAAAGAGATTTTCGATGTCGGTGAAACTCAGGTATTCCAGAATCTCAACGATAAAATTGTGAGGACAACACCTCGGAGCTCAACTCCTCGGGACACTGCCACAACCCCTAAATGACAGGAGGCACCAAGAACAATGTTCTCGTCACAAATCGATCGGAACGATTCCAAGATACCCGCGTGATCCTAAAAAAAATTAGTGAAATTTGAGAAGAGAAGAGTCAAAACTCTACGTCAGGATGCCTTACCAGAGCAATGAAGGGACTGGGGAGTAAAAAGAATTCCTAAAATCTCCGATATATATAATTCCTAAAAGACTCAAAACATTTTTCTCGACTCAACAACATCAACGATTCGATCAAGCAGGGGGCTCCTAAGGTCGGGGAAGGCTCTGATTACCAACTTGTAACGCCCTCGATGCGGCTATATCTCCTACGTGTCGAAGCACGACTTAGAGGCATAACCGCATTGAAAGCAATGTCGCAAGTAAGGTAATCTTCACGACAACCCATGTAAATAGATAAAAGGGGAAAGGATACATAGTTGGCTTACACTCGCCACGTCACACAAATACATGAATAACATTACAATCATCCAATACACTCATGGTCCGACTACGGAACCAAAATAAAGATCAAACCCCACATGCGACACCGTCCCCGATCGCCCCAACTGGGCACCACTACTGATCATCTGGGAAAGACACATAGTAACGACGAGAGTCTTCATCGAACTCCCACTTGAGCTCAAGCGCATCGTCTGGAATGGTATCATCGGTCCCTGCATCTGGTTTTGGAAGTAAACTGTGAGTCACGGGGACTCAGCAATCTCGCACCCTCGCGATCAAGACTATTTAAGCTTTTAGGTAAGGCAAGATATGATGTGGAGCTGCAGCAAGCGACTAGCATATTTGATGGCTAACATACGCAAATGAGAGCGAGAACAGAAGGCAAATGCACGGTTGAACAACTATGATCAAGAAGTGATCCTAAAACAACCTACGTCAAGCATTACTCCAACACCGTGTTCACTTCCCGGACTCCGCCGAGAAGAGACCATCACGGTTACACACACGGTTGATTCATTTTAATTAAGTTAAGTTTCATGTTATCTACAACCGGACATTAACAAATTCCCATCTGCCCATAACCGCGGGCACGGCTTACAAAAGTTCAAATCCCTGCAGGGGAGTCCCAAGTTAGCCCATCACAAGCTCTCACGGTCAACGAAGGATATTCCTTCTCCTGAGACATTCCGATCAGACTCGGCATCCCGATTACAAGACATCCTCGACAATGGTAAAACAAGTCCAGCAACATCGCCCGAATATGCCGACAAATCCCGATAGGAGCTGCACATATCTCGTTCTCAGGGCACACTCAGATAGATCAAGCTACGAGTAAAACCAACCCTCCAGTTTCCCCGAGGTGGCCCCACGGGCTGCCAAGTTCGGACCAACACTCAGAGGAGCACTGGCCCAGGGGGGTTTAAATAAGATGACCCTTGGACTCCGAAAACCCAAGGGAAAAAAGAGGCTAGGTGGCAAATGGTAAAACCAAGGTTGGGCATTGCTGGAGGAGTTGTATTCAAGGCGAACTGTCAAGGGGTTCCCATTATAACCCAAACGCGTAAGGAACGCAAAATCCGGGAACATAACACCGATATGACGGAAACTAGGGCGGCAAGAGTGGAACAAAACACTAGGTAAAAGGCCGAGCCTTCCACCCTTTACCAAGTATATAGGTGCATTAAGATAAGAAGATAATATGGTGATATCCCAACAATAAACAAAGTTCCAACAAGGAACGATCTCCAATCTTCACCTGCAACTAGCAACGCTATAAGAGGGGCTGAGCAAAGCGGTAACATAGCCAATCAACGGTTTGCTAGGACAAGGTAGGTTAGAGGTTTGACATGGCAATATGGGAGGCATGATAAGCAAGTGGTAGGTATCGTAGCATAGGCATAGAAAAAGAGCGAGCATTTAGCAAGCAAAGATAGAAGTTATTTCGAGGGTATGGTCATCTTGCCTGCAAAGTTCTCAGAGTTTACTTGATCCTCATAAGCAAACTCAACGGGCTCCTCATTCACGAACTCATCTCCCGGCTCTACCCAAACAAGACAAACAAGCAAAAGGAACACAATCAACCACGTGCAATGCTCAAACAACATGATGCAAACATGGTATGCTATGCGGGATGCGATATGTGATGCATATGCAAGATTTGACAACGAATGATTGAACCTGGCCTCAAATTGGAAATCCAAGAGTGCCACTGGAAAGGTGAGGTGATTTCGGTTGAAATCAATATAAAGATCATCAGAATCGGATGCACGGTTTGGAAATGACAAGCAAAACAAATATGGCACTGGTCTGCGATAATCAGCAAGTGACCCACTAAATGCATCAAGATAATTATGCTACAGCACTCAAACATGACAACAAAATACATGGCAGGGATCCACTCATGATGCTTGACAAAAGATGAACACTGAGCTAATTCATCCATTAACAGGTTCAAACAAGCATGGCAAAAGTGCAAATGATAACAGGTTCCAGACTTAGTGAAATTAACACAAGTCTGGAATTTATCATCAGGATGCGCACTTTAGAGCATGAAAAATACATGCTAAAGGAACTTAACATGGCAAAGCAAGGCATGGCATGAAGCTACTCAAAGCACTTAACAAAAGTCCCTTAGTGACCTTGAGCCAAAAGGGATCAGAAAATACAATTGCAAGCATGTGAACATGGCAAAAACATAAACAGATTTCAGACTTCGTGAAAAACTGGAGCATGCAAAACAGTTAACGAGTAGGCATGTTTACGAGCTCGATGCACTCACTACATAGCATGGCATGACAAACTAAGCATACACCCATCAAGAATACATAGCATAGAAGCTAGACATGACAAGAACAACAACATAGCATGCACGGATCAATAGCAACATCCTCGGCAAAATCGCTAAACATGTCAACAATCTGCCAGGATTCACTTTATAGAAAAAGTAGAGCTCGATTGACTCAAGCTAGGGTGCTCCATAAATGCAAACGAAGACATGGATGGATAGAGTACCACAGTTTTAACAAAACACCTTACTTATCATCCTCAAAAGAGGAACGGATCACTAGGAAACAACATGAACATATGGCATAACGACAAAATCAGGATAAGGACTTAGTGAAATTCTAAGTCCCTGAAATCAACATTACCGATTACGGTACTTTGCAACCTTGTGCTAGTCACCACAAATATCACAAAAATGCATGCCAAGCACCTCTGTAAAGATGGCGTGGCATATAACAAAACACATGTAGAGCTCAGGATCATAGCATGCACACATTAATCATGGCAAAAATGACAAAAAGCTATTTGATGAAACAGATCTGACAAATTCACCACATAGCCCTCTTCCAACAGCATTCGGGCATCAAGATGAGCTCAAATGAAAATGATGCTATGATATGAAATGATGTACTCGTCGAGACGAACATTTTGATATGCTACATGCGCAAATCGGGGCTACGGATGCGGAGTTATGGCATGCCAAATTTGCAAAAAATTAGGGTTCGGGGATGAAAAAGTCAACTGAGAGTTTTCTCAGATCCAGATCTAACACGCGGTTCGAGGCACGCCGGAGCACTGTAGCAGAAGTTCGCCGGAGTTGTCGATGGGGCTCGCCGGAGTGGACGGGGAGGAGGAAGGAGAGGCCGCCCGGGCGACGGAGGTCGCCGGAGACGGCACGGCGGCGCGGCGGCGAGGTCGGCGA
>NC_057803.1:515263185-515290704 GCF_018294505.1 Triticum aestivum
GGAGGAGGAGGAAGGCGGCGGATCGGGCGCGGAGGCGTGGCCCGGTGGCGCGGCGAGGAGGGCCGTGGATGGGCCTGTGGGCCCGCGGGATGCGGCTGGAGGCCACGTGGCAGCGTGCCACTAGTCGCGGGCGGCGGTGCTGCTCTGTCCGGCAGGGTTTGGACAATGTCCGGCGCGGTGGGGCGATTTTTAGGGTTTTGGAAGGAGGCGATCCGGGAGTTTTTGAGGGAGAGACCTTTTTATAGGTAGGAGGAGCTAGGAGGCTCCAAATTGAGCACAATTTTCGGCCACGCGATTGTGATCGAACGCTCTAGACGATGGAGAGGGTTTAGGTGGGTTTTGGGCCAAATTGGAAGGGTGTTGGGCTGCAACACAAACGAGGCCTTCTCGGTCCCTTGGTTAACCGTTGGAGTATCAAACGAAGTCCAAATGGTACGAAACTTGACAGGCGGTCTACCGGTAGTAAACCAAGGCCGCATGGCAAGTCTCGGTCCAATCTGGAAATGTTTAACCCCCACACATGAAAAGAGGTAGAAAGGACCACAGGAGGACATAGGAGCGCCGGAATGTAAAATGGACAACGGGGGAAATGCTCGGATGCATGAGACGAACACATATGCAAATGCAATGCACATGATGACATGATATGAGATGCATGACAAAGGCAACAACACACGGAGACAAAAACCCAACACCGAGGAAAAATAAAATAACTTAGGCCGGAAACGGCAAGAGTTGGGATACAGATAAGGTAAATTGCATCCGGGGTGTTACACTCCTTGTGGCCGTTTGGGACTTACCTAAGATCTAGGAGTCATACCAACAGGCATGATTGGATTACTCATGTCCGTATTGATGACAATCCCATAATAAGGGGGACACGATCTCTGCTTTAATGAGACGTGTCAAAAAAACGGCCTCGCAATATGCGCAGCGCTGGTTGAGAAAAAATGGTTCAGATAAAGACCGGGCCATGACGTGATGTCGTGCTGTCAAAACGTGACAGCAGATTAGATTTATGGAAATATTATTCTCTCTAAGGTGGGGTGTGGAACTTGTTTTGCAGAGCCGGACACTATCCTTGAGTTCAGAATTTTCTATGGAGTATTCGGAGGAGGAACCCGCCTTGCAATGCCGAAGACAATACGGCATGCCGGACTCGTCGTCATTGAAGCCTGGTTCAGGGGCTACTAAGGGAGTCCTGGATTAGGGGGTCCCCGGACAGCCGGACTGTTGGACTATGATGATACAAGATTGAAGACTTCGTCCCGTGTCCGGATGGGACTCTCCTGGGCGTGGAAGGCAAGCTAGGCAATACGGATACGTAGATCTCCTCGCTTGTAACCAACCTTGTGTAACCCTAGCCCCCTCCGGTGTCTGTATAAACCGAAGGGTTTTAGTCCGTAGGATAACATACAATCATACCATAGGCTAGCTTCTAGGGTTAGCCTCTATGATCTCATGGTAGATCAACTCTTGTAATACTCATATCATCAAGAACAATCAAGCAAGAAGTAGGGTATTACCTCCATCAAGAGGGCTCGAACCTGGGTACACATCTTGTCCCCCGCCTCCTGTTACCATCCGCCTTAGACGCACAGTTCGGGACCCCCTACCCGAGATCCGCCAGTTTTGACACCGACACCACTAGTGAAACCTATGGCCCCGGGGTCTATTTTCCATCATACAAGTTTCCAATCTATTTTATTTTGCAATCTTTATTTTCAACCTATATCATAAAAATACCAAAAATATTTATCTTATTATTATCATCTCTATCAGATCTCACTCTAGCAAGTGACCGTGGAGGGATTGACAACCCCTTTATCGTGTTGGTTGCGAGGTTCTTATTTGTTTGTGTAGGTACGAGGTGACTCACGCATGGTCTCCTACTAGATTGATACCTTGGTTCTCAAAAACTAAGGGAAATACTTACGCTGCTTTACTGCACCACCCTTTCCTCTTCAAGGGAAAACCAACGAGTGTTCAAGAGGTAGAAATAACCAATCATACATAAAAGAGTTCAGAGAAGATTCAAATATTGTTCATAGATAATCTTGATCATAAACCCACAATTCATCGGATCTCGACAAACACACCGCAAAAGAAGATTACATCAAATAGATCTCCAAGAGAATCGAGGAGAACTTTGTATTGAGATCCAAAGAGAGAGAAGAAGCCATCTAGCTAATAACTATGGACCTGAAGGTCTGAGGTAAACTACTCACACATCATCGGAGAGGCTATGGTGTTGATGTAGAAGCCCTCCGTGATCAATGCCCCCTCCGACGAAGCGTTGGAAAAGGACCCAAGATGGGATCTCACGGGTACATAAGGTTGCGGCAGTGGAATTAGGTTTTCGTGGTGCTCCTTGATGTTTTCAGGGTACGTAGGTATATATAGGAGGAAGAAGTAGGTCGGTGGAGCCACGAGGGGCCCACGAGGGTGGAGGGCACGCCCAGGGGGGTAGGCGCGCCCCTGCCTCGTGGCCTCCTCGTTGGTTGCTTGACGTCCACTCCAAGTCCTCTGGATCACGTTTGTTCCAAAAATCACGCTCCTGAAGGTTTCATTCCGTTTGGACTCCGTTTGATATTCTTTTTCTGCGAAACACTGAAATAGGCAAAAAAACAGCAATTTGGGTTGGGCCTCCGGTTAATAGGTTAGTCCCAAAAATAATATAAAAGTGTATAAATAAGCCCATTAAATATCCAAAACAGAATATATAATAGCATGGAGCAACCGAAAATTATAGATACATTGGAGACGTATCACTTAGTACAAGTGAAGGCTAGAAAAAGACTGGGAAGCGACCAACTAGAGAGCGACAACAGTTAGAAACATGCATTGAGATTAACCAATGTTGAGTGCAAGCATGAGTAGGATATAAATCACCATGAACATATATATCGTAGAGGTTGTGTTGATTTTGTTTCAACTACATGCGCGAACATGTGCCAAGTCAAACCACTTGAATCATTCAAAGGAGGATACCATCCCAGCATACTACATCACAACCATTTTAAAAGCATGTTGGCACGCAAGGTAAACCATTATAAACTCCTAGCTAATTAAGCATGGCATAAGTAACTATAATGTCTAATTGTCATTGCAAACATGTTTCATTCATAATAGGCTAAATCAGGAACGATGAACTAATCATATTTACAAAAACAAGATAGGTCGAGTTCATACCAGCTTTTCCTCATATCAATCATTTCATCATATATCGTCATTATTGCCTTTCACTTGCACGGCCATTGGTGTGGATAGTAATAATAGTGCACGTGCATTGGCCTAAGCTGGAATCTGCAAATATTTATTCAAAGCAGAAGACAAGGTAATGGGCTCATTGTTAGATCAACAATAATACATATGAGAGCCACTCAACATTTTCGTCGTGGTCTTCTCCTCTTGACCCCCAAATAAAAGAAAAGAATTTCAAAGAAACACATTGAAATATTTTTTGAGTTTTTGTTTTTATAAAGAAAGTAAAACAAGAACGAGAAAAACTATTTACACGGGAAAACTCCCAACAAGCAAAAGAAGAACGAGAAATCTTTTTGGGTTTGCTTTGAATACTACTACTAAGCATGCATAGAAAGTAAACTAACTACAACTATTTTTTTTGTTTATCTTAAGGTTTATCAAACACACAAGAAGAAAGTGGGGAAAATAAATAAAATAGCATGGATAATACAACGAAAAAGTATGAATACCGATAACTGGAATGAATGTGTGAACATGAATGTAATGTCGGTGAGAAATACGTACTCCCCCAAGCTTAGGCTTTTGGGCTAAGTTGGTCTATGGCCACCACTGGCCCGGATGATATCTGAAATCATAGTTGGGGTCATATTGTGCTGTAGCAGCTACCTCTTGGCGGGCTGCCTCCTAGAGGCGAGCAGCCTCCGCTGTTCTCTCATACTCGTTTGCCTCCTTTGTAGTTATAAAATATCTCCCATTTACCTGAAAGTTAAAGAAGGCAGGAGCAGGAAGGGTAATATGGACGTCGCGTCGTCTGTCAAAGATTAGCCGGTACTGGAGGGAATGTTTTTTCCTCTCAAGAAACTGATAGCGCACCAAAGCATTAAAATCAAGTAAAGAAGGTGGCAAATCTATGGCATTCCCCCTTATGGGCACTCCAAGATAATTAGATAAACGATTGCATAAATACCACAAATAAATCTCCATCTTTAGCATTAAGATGTAACCTCCTCGCAACAATGGCCCCCAAGATATAATGCTTATCACCTAACACCGCACACTTGAGGACACTAAGATATGATGCACAAAGGTGGCTATGATCGTGTTTACCATTAATGCATCTTCCTATAAAGGGAGCAAAATATTGTATGTAGGGGAATGAATGCTCCCCATGGAAGCCTATGTAATACTCCTAGTTTCTCCCACAGTAATGCTAGCAAGGAAATCACTATATTCAGTTTTGTGAGGCTCATTAAGAAGTCCCCATTGGGGGACTTTGCATGCAACGCTAAAATCCTCTAAGTCCATGGTATAAGATTTATCATAAAGATCAAATAGGACAGTATGAGTATTGCGCTTGGATGAAAATTCAAACCTCCGCACAAAGGAATCGGTGAGGTAATAGTATTGTAGGCACTTGTCTGACACAAAGTCCTCAAGGCCGGCGTTTTGTACGTATGCATAAAACTCATCCTTGAAACCTGCACGAACCATGAATTCATCTGACGGCCATTCACAAGGCTGCACTTGAGCTTCCCTTGGTGGTTCAAGGTACGGCTCACGTATCGCGAGCCTCGGTGCTTCCTTCCTCGAAGAACCACCTTGGTACATTTTTCTAGACATTTTTCTTCCTCTGAAAAAATTCTGAAATTTTTAGTGACTCTAAATAAAAGTGAACCAAACCCAACAATATTGATAACAACTACTCCTACAAGTGTCTAGAGGCTATATCATGCATCAAAACTACTTTGGACCATATAAATTTGACATGCAAGCTCAAGAATAGGGTCACCATAGCAGCAAAAATTTGCAATGGATCAAGCACTAGAACAAAAACTAATTGGATCAATGGAGGAGTCACATACCGAAGAACAATCCCCCAAATCAGTTTTCTGAATGGAGCTTTGAGCAAGGAGATCGAAAATGGCAGCAAAATGAGCAAGAACACAGGTTTGAGCTATGGAGTGATTTTTTCTAGAGGAGTACAAAGTGGATGGGTGTTGGAATAAGTGGAGGGGACCCACGTGCGACCCACAAGGTAGGGGCTAAGGACACACCAGGGGGCCCTCCAGAAATTCTCAAATGTGCGGTGTTAGGTGTCCTCAAGTGTATCAGATCTTAGTGTATCCAATCTTAGTGTATCAGGTCCTCCACCCCCACTGGTGAGGCCCCCTGGTGTGTTCTTAGTACCAGAAATTCTCAAATATTCTATAAAAAATCATACTAAACTTTCAGGGCATTTGGAGAACTTTTATTTTTGGGACATTTCGTATTGCATGGATAATTCAGAAAATAGACATAAAATACTATTTTTACTTTTTAAAATCTAAATAACAGAAATTAAAAGATGGGTATAGAAAGTTGTGCCTTGTAAATTCATCCATCTCATGCCCATCAAAAGAATCCATTAACAAGGTTGATCAAGTCTTATTAACAAACTTCTTCCGAATGACATGAAACCGGAGAATTTTCGAATAACACTAGGTTACCTCAGCGGGGATATGCATGTCCCCAACAATAAGAATACCATATTTCTTTTTGACAGTAGGGAGAGGGAATTCAAAACCTCCAATGGTAATAGTTGGAAATTTTCCAATAGAATTGATACTATGAACTTGAGGTTGTTTCTTCGAAAAGTGTACCGTATGCTCATTACCATTAACATGAAAAGTGACATTGCCTTTCTTGCAATCAATAACAGCCCCTACAGTATTCAAAAAGGGTCTACCAAGGATAATTGACATATTGTCCGCGGGAATATCAAGAATAACAAAGTTCGTTAAGATAGTAACGTTTGCAACCACAACATGCACATCCTCACAAATACCGGTGGGTATAACAGTTGATTTATTAGCCATTTGCAAAGAAATTTTAGTAGGTATCAATGAGAGAGCCCTGGATTAAGGGGTCCTCAGGTATCTGGCCCATGTATTATGGGCCGGACTGATGGCCCGTGAAGATAAAGAGTAGAAGGCCTTCCCCCAAGTCCGGATGGGACTCTCGTTTGCATGGATGGCAAGAATGGCGTCCAGATGTATAGTTTCCTTCTTCTGTAAACTGACTCTGTACAATCCTGGGCCCCTCCGGTGTCTATATAAACTAGAGGGTTTAGTTAGTAGAGGCTATCAGAATCCATATAGGCTAGACGGCTAGGGTTTAGCCATTACGATCTCAAGGTAGATCAACTCTTGTAACCCCTATACTCATCAAAGTCAATCAAGCAGGAAGTAGGGTTTTACCTCCATCAAGAGGGCCCGAACCTGGGTAAAGATCGTGTCCTCTTTGTCTCATGTTACCTTCAATCCTTAGACGCACAGTTCGGGACCCCTACCAGAGATCGGCCGGTTTTGACACCAACATTGGTGCTTTCATTGGGAGTTCCTCTGTGTTGTCGATGCAAGGATCGATGGATCTCCTTGTCATTGATGACAGCATCACCTCTAGAGGGGCCCTAGCTCCAGGACAGGTCCTCCAGCTTGGCAACTTCACCATGGGCGCCCACTTGGTCGTTAAGCCAAAGGCAACCCCCGCGATCGCCAAACATCACCTCCGCACCAGCCTCGAACACTCTGAAAAGATGGATCCGGCAGATGTCTCGTCCTTGAACGAACTACTAGATCACATCGCCGCCCTGGGAGTCACAACGGACTATGATAGGATCGGGCTTAAACCCAATTAGAGGGAAATCAAATCCCCGCCGATCACCCATCTAGTAGCGGTCATGGAGGAGAAAGCCGAGAATACTTCTCCCCCTAAGTTAAGAACAAACTATGTTCGGATTTTCCAAGCCCTCTGTGCCGGATACCCATCCACGGGAAGAGACCATATGTCCTTCGAACATAGGATCAGGCATCAAGCCCGAAAGTCTCCAGGACCCTCCTGATCCTGGACTAGCAACCTTGGAGATTCTTCAAACTCCAGATGCAATGGCGGGTCAGGGTTTAGATTTTAGCCCGCCCACCCACCACGAGCAATATTCCCCAAGCAATTCAGGTCCTCCAGATGTATGTGACCTAATGTACATACGATAGCAACCTCAGGAAACGGTCCATCACTTCTGGGCCAGGTTCCTCCTTGTTAAAAACAAGATTAAAGATTGTTGCGACAATGTTGTGGTTTTAGTTTTTTGCCGCAACTGTACAGACGAGGGAATCCTCAATGCCCTCAACCGCCACCGCATACTACACTTTTGTAGATTTGGCACACATAGTACACAAGTACTGCACACTGGAAAGCGCTTGGAAAGCTCAAACAGCCCGATGGGATCCTCCTACTTCAAGCAGCCCACCGGACGGGCAAAAAGGATGCACCCTTATGGGCCACCCGGTCATCAGCTCGTTAACAAGAGAGTCAAATCCTTCATGGAACATAGAACTGTCCTTGATGAATTGCTCGACAAGCCCTGTCAAATACACACTACACCGAATACCGAACCAACACATAGCCTTTGGGCATGTTGGGTGCTCCAGCAAGTGGCTAAGAGCGGCGAGGCCATCCTCACCAACATCACCCCGGAGATGCACTCTTCGGAGGACGGCGATCTCAAGTCTTTACAGTCTTCGAAACCTTTTCTCGAATAATCGGAGCAAAAGGGCGCTTCGCAACCTCACCGAAGTCAACCAAGTAGCCGCAATAAATCCCTGGAATGATATGGCAATAACTTTTACTACATATGACGAACCAAGGGCCAGATCAGTCTGATAACCCACAAATATAGGGGATTGCAACAGTTTTCGATAAGTAAGAGTGTCGAACCCAACGAGGAGCTAAAGGCAGAACAAATATTCCCTCAAGTTCTATCGACCACCGATACAACTCTACGTACGCTTGATGTTCGCTTTACCTAGAACAAGTATGAAACTAGAAGTACTTTGTAGGTGTTGTTGGATAGGTTTGCAAGATAATAAAGAGTACGTAAATAAAAAGTAGGGGCTGTTTAGATAAAGAAACAATAAAGTAAATATAGAGAGTGTGGAAAAATTGTGGTAGGAGTTGCGAAATTGCCCCTAAGCAATTGACTACTTTACTAGACCGATAGCAAGTATTATGTGGGAGAGGCCACTGCTAGCATGTCATCCCTGACTTGGAATTCTATGCACTTATGATTGGAACTATTAGCAAGCATCCGCAACTACTAATGTTCATTAAGGTAAAACCCAACCATAGCATTAAGATATATTGGTCCCCCTTCAACCCCGTATGCATCAATTTCTATGCTAGGTTGAAGCTTTTGTCACTCTTGCCCTCCAATACATAGTCCTATCAACATACAACTAACCCTAGGGTGTGATCCACGCGCACAATCATATGATGGGCACCAAAGGACATCAACATAACCACAAGCAAATTAAATCAATCATAGCAATTCATCAACCATTGATAGGACAAAGAAAATCTACTCAGACATCATAAGATGGCAACACATCATTGGATAACAATATGAAGCATAAAGCACCATGTTCAAGTAGACGGTACAAAGGGTTGTGGGAGAGTGGACCGTTGTAGATATAGGGGGGAAGGTGATGAAGATGTTGGTGAAGATGGCGGAGGTGTTGGTGTAGATCGCGGTGATGATGATGGCCCCCGGCGGCGTTCCGGCGCCACCGGAAGCGAGGGGGAGAGAGCCCCCCTCCTTCTTATTCTTCCTTGACCTTCTCCCTAGATGGGATAAGGGTTTCCCCTCTGGTCCATGGTCTCCATGGTGTGGGAGGGCGAGAGCCCCTCCGAGATTGGATCTGTCTCTCTGTCTCTCTCTGTTTCTGTGTTCTCAGATTCTTCCCTTTCAATGTTTCTTATATTCCCGGAGATCCGTAACTCCGATTGGGCTGAAATTTTAACACGATCTCTATCCGGAAATTAGCTTTCTTGTGGCGAAAGAAGGGCACCAACCGCCTTACGGGTGGCCCACGAGGGTCAGGGGCGCGCCTAGGGGGCAGGAGCGCCCCCTGCCTCGTGGCCACCTCGGGCACCGTCTCGCGTGGATTTTTCTTCCCAAAAATCATATATATTCCAAAAAAAATCTCCGTCAGTTTTATCCCATTTGGACTCTGTTTGATATGGATATTCTGCGAAACAAAAAACATGCAACAAACAGGAACTGGCACTGGGCACTAGATCAATATGTTAGTCCCAAAAATAGTATAAAAAGTTGCCAAAAGTATATGAAAGTTCAATAATATTGGAATGGAACAATCAAAGATTATAGGTACGGCGGAGACGTATCAGCATCCCCAAGCTTAATTCATGCTCGTCCTCGAGTAGGTAAATGATGAAAAAGATAATTTTTGATGTGGAATGCTACCTAGCATAATCTTGATCACATATCTAATCATGGCATGAATATTAAGATACGAGTGATTCAAAGCAATAGTCTATCATTTGACATAAAAACAATAATACTTCAAGCCTACTAATAAAGCAATCATGTCTTTTCAAAATAACAAGGCCAAAGAAAGTTATCCCTACAAAATCATATAGTCTGGCTATGCTCCATCTTCACCACACAAAATACTCACATCATGCACAACCCCGATGACAAGCCAAGCAATTGGTTCATACTTTTTAACGCGCTTCAGCATTTTCAACCCTCACGCAATACATGAGCGTGAGCCATGGATATAGCACTATAGGTGGAATAGAATGGTGGTTGTGGAGAATACAAAAAGGAGAAGATAGTTTCACATCAACTAGGCGTATCGGGCTATGGAGATGCCCATCAATAGATATCAATGTGAATGAGTAGGGATTGCCATGCAACGGATGCACTAGAGCTATAAGTATATGAAAGCTCAGACTGAAACTAAGTGGGTGTGCATCCAACTTGCTTGCTCATGAAGACCTAGGTCATTTGAGGAATCCCATCGTTGGAATATACAAGCCAAGTTCTATAATGAAAATTCCCACTAGTATATGAAAGTGATAACTCAAGAGACTCTCTATATGAAGAACATGGTGCTACTTTGAAGCACAAGTGTGGTAAAAAGGATAGTAACATTGCCCCTTTTCTTTTTTTCTTTTTTCTTTTTTTATGGGCTTCTTTGGCCCCCTTTTTTTATTTAAGCTTCTTTGGCATCTCCTTTTTGGGGGGGGGGCAATGCTCTAATAATGATGATCATCACACTTTTATTTACTTACAACTCGATACTAGAACAAAGATATGACTCTATATGAATGCCTCCGGCGGTGTACTGAGATGTGCAATGATCTAGTGTAGCAATGACATCAAAAAACGGACAAGCCATGAAAACATCATGCTAGCTATCTTACGATCATGCAACGCAATATGACAATGAATGCTCAAGTCATGTATATGATGATGATGAAAGTTTCATGGCAATATATCTCGGAATGGCTATGGAAATGCCATGATAGGTAGGTATGGTGGCTGTTTTGAGGAAGGTATATGGTGGGTTTATGGTACCGGCGAAAGTTGCGCGGTACTAGAGAGGCTAGCAATGATGGAAGGGTGAGAGTGCATATAATCCATGGACTCAACATTAGTCATAAAGAACTCACATACTTATTGCAAAAGTTTATTAGCCCTCGAAGCAAAGTACTACTATGCATGCCCCTAGGGGGATAGATTGGTAGGAAAAGACCATCGCTCGTCCCCGACCGCCACTCATAAGGAAGATAATCAATAAATACCTCATGCTCCAACTTCGTTACATAACGGTTCACCATACGTGCATGCTACGGGAATCACAAACCTCACACAAGTATTTCTACAATTCACAACCACCCACTAGCATGACTCTAATATCACCATCTTTATATCGCAAAACTATCGCAAGGAATCAAACATATCATATTCAGTGATCTACAAGTTTTATGTAGGATTTTATGACTAACCATGTGAATGACCAATTCCTGTCATCTCTCTAAACAGATATAAGTGAAGCAAGAGAGTTTAGTTCTTTCTACAAAAGATATGCCCACTCTCTAACAAATATAAGTGAAGCAAAAGAGCATTCTACAAATGTCGATTGTCTATGTAAAGAGAAACAGGCAATCCAAACTTCAAATGATATAAGTGAAGCACATGAAGCATTCTATAAAGCCATACTCAAAAGATATAAGTGAAGTGCAAAGATCATTCTATAAATCAACCAAGGACCATCTCATACCAGCATGGTGCATAAAAGAAAAATGCAAAATACGCTCCAAGATTGCACATATCGCATGAACGAAACGAATCCGAAAACATACCGATACTTGTTGAAGAAAGAGGGGATGCCTTCCAGGGCATCCCCAAGCTTAGACGCTTGAGTCTCCTTGAATATTTACTTGGGGTGCATCGGGCATCCCCAAGCTTGAGCTCTTGCCTCTCTTCCTTCTTCTCACATCGAGGCCTTATCGATCATCGAACACTTCATCCACACAAAACTTCAACAGAAAACTCGGTAAGATCCGTTAGTATAATAAAGCAAATCACTAATCTAAGTATTGTTGCAAACCAATTCATATTTTGTTTTTTCATTGTGTCTACTGTAATATAACTTTTTCATGGCTTAATCCACTAATATAAATTGATAGTTTCATCAAAACAAGCAAACTACGCATCAAAAACAGAATCTGTCTAAAACAGAACAGTCTGTAATAATCAGACCATTCACCATACTTATGATACTTGGAAAATTATACCAAAATTAGGAAAAATAAAAAAAAATTATAGAAGGACAGTGCAAAAGGAATCAGAACCATTTGACATTCCAGCTAAAAATGTAAAATCGCGCACTTCAGCCAAAGTTTCTGTCCTGCACCGTACAAACCATCAAGCAAATGTAAACATCCTAAAGGCAAACCTTGGCACATTATTTTTATTTCTAAACTTTATAAAAGCACACAACAGAAATAAATGACTCTCTAGAACTTCCGGGTTGTCTCCCTGGCAGCGCTTTCTTTAAAGCCATTAAGCTAGGCATACAGTGCTCAAGTAATGGATCCACCCGGATCCCAAGGTATATCAAAGCCAATTTTAATTTACAATGATTTGTAATTTAGTGGTGAGAACAAGGTAACATATATCATGTAATGACGAAGTATAACTCTCTTCTTATGCATCAGCATGTCATAAAAGAACAATTCATGCACACATAGTAAAGGCCAATGCATAGTATAAACAGTTTCTTGCAATTCTATCATATTGGAAACATAGAGAGGTGGAGATATAGTTCCTCTCTCATAATAATTGCAAGTAGGAGCAGCAAGCACATGCATATTATATTCATCAAAATCATCCTGTGTAGTAGTAAAAGGCAACCCATCAATATAATCCTTAATAAGTGCAAACTTCTCCGATATAGTGTAGTTGGGAGAATTCAAAAAGATAATAGGACTATCATGCGTGGGTGCAATAGCAACAATTTCATGTTTAACATAAGGAACTATAGCAAGTTCATCTCCATAAGCATAATTCATATTGGCATCTTGGCCACAAGCATAGCAAGAATCATCAAAAAGGGATATTTCAAGAGAATCAGCGGGATCATAACAATCATCTTAGCAATCATCCTTCGGTAAGCACGAAGGGAAATTAAACAATGTATGAGTTGAAGAGTTACTCTCATTAGAAGGTGGGCACGGGTAGCTAATCCGCTCTTCCTCCTTTTGTTCTTCGCTCTCCTCCTCATCTTTTTCATCCAATGAGCTCACAGTTTCATCAATTTCTTCTTCCATAGACTCCTACAAAATATTAGTCTCTTCTTGGACAGCGGAGACTTTCTCAATAAGCGCATTAATATAGGAATTATATTCATAGTTATCAAAGCAATATTTTAAGATAGCTAAATTTTCAGGCCTATAAACATCATCATCATAAGCCTCATGCTTTTCAAACAAAGATTCAATTTCATAAGCACCCTTAAAAGCAAGAAATTCTTCTGTTTGTTCCACATCATAGTAATCATATATACCATTAGCATAAGAAGCTAAGGTTTCATTATCATTAAATTCACATGAAAAGGGAAGGTGTGGAGCCTTCACCTTAGAGCAACAAGTATAATCATATCTCAAGCATAGTTGCCTAGGATACCAATTCAATATATGAATTTGATCCCATAATAGTTTCCCTTTTTGTGTCAAGCGGTAATCCCTAAAGTATTCACGTTGATCCAACGTTACTCCCATTACATAATTGAATGGGGTTTTCTCAGGATTATTAAAGTAGTACATAATATTTTTCACATAACCAACATCGAGGGTTTTAGGAGGTTCCCCATCTACATGAGTAGCAAACACACCAAATTTTTTTGGTATTTCATGTTCCATATCCATAACTAAAGATAGAGAACAACTAAGAACAGCAAATAAAAATTACTTAGTGATAAAGCAAACAAGCACACACGAGAATATTCACCCCGCGCTATTGCTCCCCGGCAACGGCGCCAGAAACAGGTCTTGATAACCCACAAGTGTAGGGGATCGCAATGGTTTTCGATAAGTAAGAGTGTCGAACCCAACGAGGAGCTAAAGGCAGAACAAATATTCCCTCAAGTTCTATCGACCACCGATACAACTCTACGTACGCTTGTTGTTCGCTTTACCTAGAAAAACTATGAAACTAGTAGTACTTTGTAGGTGTTGTTGGATAGGTTTGCAAGATACTAAAGAGTACGTAAATAAAAAGTAGGGGCTGTTTAGATAAAGAAACAATAAAGTAAATATAGCGAGTGTGGAAAAGTGGTGGTAGGAGTTGCGAAATTGCCCCTAAGCAATTGACTACTTTACTAGACCGATAGCAAGTATTATGTAGGAGAGGCCATTGCTAGCATGTCATCCCTGACTTGGAATTCTATGCACTTATGATTGGAACTATTAGCAAGCATCCGCAACTACTAATGTTCATTAAGGTAAAACCCAACCATAGCATTAAGATATATTGGTCCCCCTTCAATCTCGTATGCATCAATTTCTATGCTAGGTTGAAGCTTCTGTCACTCTTGCCCTCCAATACATAGTCCTATCAACATACAACTAATCCTAGGTTGTGATCCACGCGCGCAATCATATGATGGGCACCAAAGGACAGCAACATAACCACAAGAAAATTAAATCAATCATAGCAATTCATCAACCACCGATAGGACAACGAAAATCTACTCAGACATCATAAGATGGCAACACATCATTGGATAATAATATGAAGCATAAAGCACCATGTTCAAGTAGAGGGTACAGCGGGTTGCGGGAGAGTGGACCGCTGTAGATAGAGGGGGGAAGTTGATGGAGATGCTGGTGAAGATGGCGGAGGTGTTGGTGTAGATCGCGGTGATGATGATGGCCCCCGGCGGCGTTCCGGCGCCACCGGAAGCGAGGGGGAGAGAGCCCCCCTCCTTTTTCTTCTTCCTTGACCTTCTCCCTAGATGGGAGAAGGGTTTCCCCTCTGGTCCATGGTCTCCATGGCATGGGAGGGGCGAGAGCCCCTCCGAGATTGTATTTGTCTCTCTGTCTCTCTCTGTTTCTGCGTTCTCAGATTCTTCCCTTTCACCGTTTCTTATATTCCCGGAGATCTGTAAATCTGATTGGGCTGAAATTTTAACACGATCTCTATCCGGAAATTAGCTTTCTTGCGGCGAAAGAAGGGCACCAACCGCCTTACGGGTGGCCCACGAGGGTCAGGGGCGCGCCCAGGGGAGGCAGGCGCGCCCCATGCCTCGTGGCCACCTCGGGCACCGTCTCGCGTGGATTTTTATTCCCAAAAATCATATATATTCCAAAAAATCTCCGTCAGTTTTTATCCCGTTTGGACTCTGTTTGATATGGATATTCTGCGAAACAAAAAACATGCCACAAACCGGAACTGGCACTGGGCATTGGATCAATATGTTAGTCCCAAAAATAGTATAAAAAGTTGCCAAAAGTATATGAAAGTTCAATAATATTGGCATGGAACAATCAAAAATTATAGATACGACGGAGACGTATCACAGTCCAAGCACCTGCCGCCTTGCTCTTAAACCCAATTATGGATGGCTTCAGGCTCACTAAGGTGCTCATGGATGGCAGCAGCAGACTGAACCTCATCTACGAGGACACGCTCAATAAAATGCAAATAGACAAGAGTCGCATTGAGCAAAGCAGCACCACCTTTCGAGGCATTATCCCCAGAGAAGCATGATGCTTGGGGAAAATTAAACTTGATGTAGTATTCGGCACACCGAAGAACTACAGGTCCGGAGAGTTACTCTTCCACGTGGCACCTTTCAACAGCGGATATCACGCCATGTTGGGGCGAGACGCCTTCACACACTTTCAACCAATACCCCATTACGGATACAGGAAGCTCAAAATGCCAGGGCCCAACGGAGTTATCACCATCACCAGTGATCCGGATATAGCACTCCGCGCCGAAAACAGAACTACATCCTTGGCCCTCGAGGCACTATCCAAGGCCCTCGCGGCCGAGGAGTTAACCACTCTGCAGACCCAGTGGACAAGGACGATGTAATCCTCGATAAGAGGCCCAAGGCCACTTCTTTCAAACCAGTAGACGAAATAGTTAAATTTCACGTGCACCCGACGGATCCTAACAAGACAGCCTCCATCTGAGCAGAGCTGGATCCGACGGTCAACATCGCCTTACTAGTGTTCCTGCGCAAAAAATGGGACATCTTTGCTTGGCATCCTTCGGATATGCTAGGAATCCGACGCAGACTGGCCGAACACAGCCTCAACATAATAAAGGGGTTCAAACTAGTCAAGCAAACATTGCGACGATTTTCTGAACCCAAACGACAAGCTATGGGGGAGCAGCAAACCAAGCTACTTGAAGCCGGGTTCATTAGAGAAATCAAACACCCGGACTAGCTGGAAAACCTAGTCATGGTGCCAAAGAAGGATAAATCCTGGTGCCTTTGTGTCGATTTCAAAGACCTCAATAAGGCTTTCCCAAAGGACCCCTTCCCACTGCCCCGCATTGACCAAATCATTGATGCAACCGCCGGACACGACTCACTGTGTTTCCTCGACGCATACTCCAGACACCATCAAATTAAGATGAAGGAGTCCGATCAGGCTGCAACAGAATTCATTACCCCCTATGGGCCTTTCTGCTTCAACACTATGCCCTCTAGACTCAAAAACGCTGGTGCCACTTACCAACGCATGATTCAAACATGTCTGGAAAAGCAAATTGGCAAGACAGTGGAGGCATAAGTAGACGATGTTGTCATCAAGACTAAACATGTCAAATCATTGGTGGACGATCTACGACTCACATTTGACAACCTCTGAACATACGACATACGGCTCAATCCAGAAAAATGTGTCTTCGGCGTCCCAGCCGGAAAACTACTCGGGTTCATCATTTCCAATATAGGAATTGAAGCAAACCTAGCAAAAATCTGAGCCTTGTCACAATTGGCAACGCCAACAAACTTAAAGCAAGTCCAAAAACTAGCGGGGTGTGTGGCAGCCTTGAGCCGCTTTATCTCCAGACTAGGAGAAAAGGCGCTACCGCTTTATCGACTGCTCTGACACACAAACCACTTCGAGTGGACGGACGCAGCCACAGTCAGATGGGAAGAAATAAAAACTTTGTTAGCAAGCAACCCGATCCTTTCCACACCAAGTGTTAGCGAACCTATGTTGCTCTACATATCTGCGACTCACCAGGTAGTTAGTGTGGTACTCGTCGTCGAACGACAGGAGGAGTGACATAAATTCCCTCTCCAGAAACTAGTGTACTATGTATCGGTGGTTCTAACACCATGCAAATATCGATACCCACACTACCAAAAGATAGCATATGCGGTCTTCATGGCATCCCGGAAGCTGTGGCACTACTTTCCAGAGTGTTTGATCATGGTGGCTTCCGAAGTACCACTCAATGACATCATCAACAATCGGGACGCCACCGGCTGCATTGCCAAATGGGCCATCGAGCTCTTACCATTTGAAATAACATACAAGCCATGCCGAGCTATTAAATCTCAGGTGTTTGGCCGACTTTGTCGCCGAATGGACAGAAGACGAGCTCCCTAAAGAGTATAGCACATACTCAACTAGGTAATGTATTTCGACGGCTCTAAAATGTTAACCGGATTGGGGGCCGGTGTCATCCTAACATCCCCTACAGGGGACACAGTCCGTTACGTGTCACAAATCATGTATACGGACTCCAACAATGCGGCCGAATATGAGGCACTATTGCATGGTCTCCGAATGACTGTTTCTATGGGTATACAATGCCTCGAGGTGCGTGGGGACTCAAACCTCGCAATATCCCAAATAAATGGAATTTCGATGCAAAAGATCCAAAGATGGCGGGATACCGCATGCCGTACTCAAAATATCAGCTCGGTTTGAGGGGCTCGAGTTTCATCACATTGCTCGAGACAGTAATCAGGCAGCGGACATCCTTGCTCGAATGGGCGCTAAACACGACCCTGACCCACCTAACACCTTTGTGGAAAGGCTCTTCAAGCCATCCATGGTATGGTAGGACGAGAGCGGCAATACCAGTCCGGAGCCGATCATACCCTCCGATGTCGAACACAATTCTGGTATCATCGGGGGCTCGGTCACCGAAAAGACACCTTCCGCCCATGTAACCATGGCTGCCATTGCTCCATGGTCCGAACCCTTCCTAGCCTACCTTAATAGGCGGGAACTCCCTGATGACCAGAATGAGGCTCGTCGCATAGTCTGACGCTCGAAAGTCTACAAAGTTCATGAAGGAGAACTCTACAAGAAAAGTACTACTGGAGTTCCTCAAAGATGTATCTCCGAAGAGGAGGGACGGCAGCTCTTGGCTGAAATACATGCTGGTCTCGATGGCCACCACGCCGCAGCTCGGGCCCTCGTAAGTAAGGCATTCCGTACATGTTTCTTTTGGCCCACGGCCCGAGCAGATGCACAGGCCCTTGTACAGCATTGTGTCGGGTGCTAGCTGTTCGCCAATCAAAGTCATATGCCGCCCACTGCCCTAAAAACAATCCCCATTACTTGGCCTTTCGCAGCCTGGGGGCTAGATATGGTCGGACCCCTTAAAGGGGGTAGCCACAAGAAGAAATATTTGCTGATTATGGTGGATAAATTCACTAAGTGGATAGAGGCCAAACCAGTAAAAGCATCGGAAGCTGGGCCAGTGATCGACTTTATATCCGGCATCGTACACCAGTATGGTGTCCCGCATAGCATCATCACTGACAACGGCTCTTACTTTACAGTTGATGAGGTAAAAAGTGGTGTGCTAATCTGCCCATTAAGCTCGATTATGCCTATGTATGTCATCCTCAAACAAACGGTCAGGTCGAACGGGCTAATGGCCTGATAATGAGCGGCATTAAACCCAGACTAGTGCGATCCCTATGGGAGTCACATAAACATTGGGTCGAGGAACTTGACTCCGTACCCTGGGGACTGCGGACAAATCCAAATCGCACAACCGGATACACACCCTTCTTCATGGTGTACGGCGCACACGTTTTCTTGCCATGTGACATTATTCATGACTCACCTCGAGTGCGCATGTATGAAGAGAGAGAAGCTGAGCTTGATCGGCAGGACGACCTAGATGGCCTGGAGGAGGAGCACGATGTTGCAAAAGCATGTTCCGCATTCTATCAACAACAGGCTTGGAGATACCAAAGCAGAGAAGTGCAAGACAAGACTTATAGTGTCAGTGAACTCGTCTTATGCCTCCCGGAGAAGAAAAAGGACAAACTCAAACCAAAATGGGAGGGTCCCTTCATTATCGATGAAGTTCTCACAGGAGGAGCCTACCGCCTTCGTAATGCATCGGATAATCTCCTCGAGCCAAATCCATGGAACTCTGTTTGGCTCCGAAGATTTTACGCATAAGTTCGGCCATACTTCTTTTTCTCTCCTTTTTCTCTTCTTCATTTTTTTGTTTTCTTGTTTTGGTACGATTTCCATGATGTGTTCGGATAAGTCGAATACATGAGGGATACACATCCTTAAATGTATATATCCCACCATGACTGGGGGCTTCTTCAACCGAAGCTTATTATTATTTCGAGCCTAGAGCTCACCATATAAGGGTCGTTCGCTAATATATATCCTTTTTTGCCATTATATGCACCTCTATGACTTAAGTTTTTGCCAAGCTGGGTTGCCTCGCTCCTGTGTTTATACCCTATGTTCCCGATTGTTGGGATAGGGCGTAAAGGGAGCACCTCTACGATTGTTACAACTGGGTCATCCGGGCATGTACCTCAGACGGGTGAAGCCAAAAGCTAGCGTTCTTAAGATAATAAGTGGTCAGCAATCAAGCGACGGATTGTTACATTATGGTAACCCCTCTACACACTGCGGGACACTTTTCTCCCATCTTGCGGACCAACACCGCGACACGCATCATCACAACATGCCAACCTAAGGAAAGGGACCCTTAACGGACCTATTTTCCTTGGAAGATGTTTCTTACAGTTGTAATATAACATACATCCTGAACTAAACTTTTTGTCTGTTCGAGCACAATGATCAGGTTGCTTGGTTTCCGAACATAGTGGATACCTCTTTCATTTCGAAACAATATCCGGAAACACTCCACCATTTTTTTGGTTCGGAGGTTAATAGCCAAAGGCCTGCATGAAAAAATCTTTACATGTTCGGATAAAGGTATAGGTTGATTAATACAAACACATATTCCTTATCTTTTCCATCTATAAGACTGTCTAACATATAGTCCTCCTGCGAGTACTTCGCAGCTACCATTACTTGGTCATAAACCAACTTCACTAGAATTTCTTCCCCGTCTGGTCCCCGTGGTCCCACTCGGGCCACGTGATTTGGATCTAGCTTGGTGAAGCGTGTTTTTCCCATGGCCCAGGCTTCTCATGTGCCTTCCTGACAGGCCGATGTCTTCCATAGCTCGAACCGGCACCGAGCACCCTTGAACAAGTTTGCCAAGCCCTCCATACTTTCTGGAGGGGTGTCAGAGGGCCATAATGCCTTCACCATACTCTTCATGGCTTTCCGGGCCCGAGCATGTACCACGGACAGTTCCTTTAGCACATCACCTTGAAATCCGGATACTTCCTCTGCCGGACGGCTAGTTAACAGACCTGCAGCAACAAAGTCATGACATTCCGAACCATGGACTACACATGAGTACGTAGGGTGGTTTTTACATAAGAGAGGAAGACATACTAAACATGCCACCTTTCAGCTTCTCATTTTCCTTCTGAGCGGCCGATAACTGAACCCCTAAGCTCTCTATCTTTTTGGATTGTTTGTCTTTTTTTCCCTCGTGTTCATTCTTCCCGGATGCACTTGTTGCGGCCTTTTTCGTTTCCGCCAATTCGGCGGTGACAGCATTAAGCTGCGTCTGATTCGCTTCTAGCTCCTGGGATAGCGCGGCATTTCTCTCTTTGAGAACCTGCGGGTCATATCGATCCTTAAATCGGTTTCCTTGCGCTTCAAGTCTCGGGGGCTACTGGCACATGGCTATTAAAAATTGTGTAAACTTTTACCTATATATCCTTAGAGAACACCTGAATGACCCCGGCAGGTCCGTCTCGAGCGGCTCGGATATATGCATCCACCGAACTGAGTGCGGTAAACTCTTGTTCGGAAAAGGTTGGAGCACGCATAGCCTCTTTTAATCGACGGTGATTCATCACACTCTCCACTTCGGAATTCGTGACTCATACGTCATCTGAATCCTCTTGAGGATGCGGAACTAGCATTGCATCGGCTCGCGTCCTAGTTGGCGAGTCCGGCACCGGATCAGTAGACATTCGGCTAATCGGTTGTTTTCCCACCGTCTGTCGCGTACTCCACTGATGTCAAGGATAAAAGGAGACTTTTAACAATCCAGACTCATGCCTAGGCACGTATTAAAGCAAACGTACCTCTTGGAAAACTGTGAGGTCTCCGCAGCACTCCTGGTCCCTTTTCGTTTTGAACAACGACCTTGTGTAGGGGCCGCCCTTGAGGAGATACGGTCCCTAGAGCGTTGATCCTATTAAAATCCAGATCAGTACAACAGGTAAAATTGCAGATAAGGATTTCCTTTTAAGAACCCTCTGAATACTCACAATGTAGAAGGGATAGAGGCGGGGGTAGTCGGCGGTGATAGCCACTTCCGAACCATCAAGGCTCGCTTGGTAAAATACCCCATCGTCGAACTCTATATATATGTCCGGATCCCCACAAAAGCGAGGATCTTTATCATGGTTATGATCCTCTGGCTGGGGAGCGGGACAGTGGACGTCCTCGGTCATCTACCTCCATGACTGTTGGTGGAAACAAAGGGAAAATTTGATTAGTGTCTGTAACACAATAAAATAAACACAGACGATCGAAATCTTACCCATTCAATAGGGGTGTACATGGAATAACCCTCCAGGCAGTTCAACCAGAGAAAATCTTCTTTCTCGCCCTTATATAGATCGGCCAAAATTGAGGCCAGTTCGTCTGGGATATCCGGACCCTTCCGTCTGTAGTGGGACGCGTCGTCTTCTCCGTTGTAGCACCATAAGGGAGTTACTCTGGATTGAAGAGGCTGGACACACCTCTTTATTGCAATGGCTATGGCCTCAACTATTGAAAGCTCGGTATGGGCTAGCAACCTGACCTTGCTGACCAACCTCTTTATCTCCGCAGTGTCCTCTTCCTTGGGACTACGGGGACGCCAGTTAAGGCGCTTCTTTAAAGGAGCACTGGAAAATTCAGGGAGACCCCGCTGAACTGGGTCCAGCAGTGGGACATCGTCCATGTAGAACCATTTCGAAGACCATTGCGGGTATACCTCTTTGGGAGTTCCTATGAGGTATCTAGATCCCGCTATACGCCATACTTCGGCACTTCCCACTTCAAATATGGAACCTCCTCGATGACGGGGAACGAGGCAAAAGAACTTCCTCCATAATTCAAAATGGCAATTGATGCCTAAGAAGTGCTTGTAGAGGGCAACGAAACCTGAGATGTGCAGAATCGAATCTGGGTGAGGTTGTGTAGTTGGATGCCGTAAAATTCCAATAACCCCCTAAGAAAGGGATGGATTGGAAATCCTAGGCCCCGCAATAGGAATGGGATGAAGCACACCCTCTCCTCCTTATTGGGGTTGGGGAAGTTCTCAGCCATCACGTCATTACCAATTGAGGCCAATCCCGCTCGAACAGAGACTAGATCCGCGAGGGGAAGGTAGCCCTGGGGCTGAAGATGAGGCACGGAGCAACTCTGCCAATCACCCTCTTGAGGGCCATGGGCGCGAAGAGGAGCCTGGGGCACTGTCCATGATGGAAGGCTTTGTTCGTGGCTAAACTTGGCAATTTTCCTTTTTGCGTGATGTGGAATGGCATTAGGGGATCTACATCCCCTTATATAGATGCCATCCAAGCGTGGCGAGGGGCCTGTTTGCAAAAAAGCATGGACCGTTCGTATTCACTCGGCGCACGGAAATTGAAGCGACAACAGGGAGGAAGCATAAGAGGCAGGAACATCAAGGTCACGGCCGGACAGTCATTGGTGTGAAGTATAATGAAGAACCCACCTTGCAAAGCCGAAGACATGATCCGAATACTATGTCGTCATTGAAGGCTAGTTCGGAGGCTACTGAGGGAGTCTTGGATTAAGGGGTCCTCGGGTATCCGTCCCATGTATTATGGGCCTGACCGATGGGCCGTGAAGATAAAGAGTAGAAGGCCTTCCCACATGTCCTGATGGAACTCTCCTTTGCATGGATGGCAAGATTGGCGTCTGGATGTATAGTTTCCTTCTTCTGTAAACCGACTCTGTATAACCTTCGGCCCCTCCGGTGTATATATAAACTGGAGGGTTTAGTCCCTAGAGGCTATCAGAATTCATATAGGCTAGACGGCTAGGGTTTAGCCATTACGATCTCGAGGTAGATCAAATCTTGTAACCCCTATACTCATCAAAGCCAATCAAGCAGGAAGTAGGGTTTTACCTCCATTGAGAGGGCCCGAACCTGTGTAAACATCGTGTCCTCTTTGTCTCTTGTTACCTTCAATCCTCAGACGCACAGTTCGGGACCCCCTACCCGAGATCGGACGGTTTTGACACCGATAGTCAACTTGTTCAATTCAAGTCTACAATATAAAGAGAAAGGCATAACACTAACACCAACTCCAAGATCACATAACGCAGTTTTAACATAGTTTCTTTTAATAGAGCATGGTATAGTTGGTACTCCTGTATCTCCAAGTTTCTTTGGTATTCCACCCTTAAAAGTATATTTATCAAGCATGGTGGAAATTTCAGCTTCAGGTATTTTTCTTTTATTAGTAACAATGTCTTTCATATACTTAGCATAAGGAGGCATTTTAAGCATATCAGTCAAACACATACGCAAAAAGATAGGTCTAGTCATTTCAGCAAAGCGCTCAAAGTCCTCATCATCCTTTTTCTTGGATGGATTAGGAGGGAAGGGCATGGGTTTCTAAACCCATGGTTCTCTTTCTTTACCATGCTTCCTAGCAACAAAGTCTCTCTTCTCATAATGTTGATTCTTTGATTGTGGGTTATCAAGATCAATGGCAGGTTCAATCTCTACATCATTATCATTACTAGGTTGAGCATCAACATGAACATGATTATTAACATTATCACTAGGTTCATGTTCATCACCAGATTGTGTCTCAACATCAGAAATAGAAATGTCATTGGGATTCTCAGGTGTGTCTATAGCAGGTTCACTAGAAGCATGCAAAGTCCTATCAGTTTTATTTTTCTTTTTATTACTAGGACTAGGTGCATCAGTATTAATTCTCTGTGAATCTTGCTCAACTCTCTTAGGATGGCCCTCGGGATACAAAGGTTCCTGAGTTATCTTACCACCTCTAGTCATAACCCTAACAGCATTATCCTTATTCTTACTATTCAACTCATTAAGCAAATCATCTTGTGCCTTAAGTACTTTCTCTACTTGAGTTGTAACCATGGAAGCATGTTTACTAATAAGCTTAAGATCATTAACAGTTCTACTCATATAATCACCCAAGTGGTCAAGCATGTAAGCATTACGTTTCAATTGTCTACTAACATAAGCATTGAAGTTTTCTTGTTTAACAATAAAATTATCAAACTCATCCAAGCATTGACTAGCAAACTTATTATGAGGAATATCACCTTCCTCAAATCTATGGAGAGAGTTTACCTCTACTACCTGTGTTGGGTTATCAAGAACATGTATTTCTTCAATGGGCGGTAAATTGTTAACATCCTCAGCTTTAATACATTTTTCTTTCATAGATTTCTTTGCCTCTTGCATATCTCCAGGACTGAGAAATAGAATACCCCTTTTCTTTGGAGTTGGTTTAGGAGTTGGTTCAGGAAGTGTCCAATCATTATAATTATTCAATATATTATTCAATAGCAATTCAGCTTGCTCAATAGTTTGTTCCCTGAAAACACAACCAACACAACGATCCAGGTGGTCTCTGGAAGCATCAGTTAGTCCATTATAAAAGATATCAAGCATTTCATTTTTCTTGAGAGGATGATCAGGCAAAGCATTAAGTAATTGGAGAAGCTTCCAGCTTGTGGGAGACTCTCTTCTTCAATTTGCACAAAGTTAAATCTTTCCCGTAAGGCAGCTTGTTTCTTATGAGTAGGGAAATATTTCGCAGAGAAGTAGGAAATCATATCATGGGGACTACGCACACAACCAGGAGCAAGAGAATTAAACCATAACTTGGCATCACCCTTTAATGAGAAAGGAAACAACTTAAGAATATAGTAATAGTGAATTTTTTCATCATGAGCAAATAGAGTGGTTATATCATTCAATTTAGCAAGATGTGCCACAACAGTTTCAGATTCATAACCATAGAAAGGATCAGATTCAACAAAAGTAATTACTCAGGATCGACAGAGAATTCATAATCCTTATCAGTAACAAAGATAGGTGAAGTAGCAAAAGTGGGATCATATTTCATTCTAGCATTCAAAGACTTTTCTTTCAGCTTTGCTAACAGTTTTTTAAAATCTTCTCTATCATTGCAAGCAAAGAAGTTTCTAGCAGTTTCTTCATCCATAACATAACCCTTAGGTACAACAGGCAATTCATATCTAGGGGAGAATCATAATCTTCAGTTTTAATAATATCATCAGTTTTAGTAATTTCATTCTCTCTAACCCTAGCAAGTTGTTCATCAAGAAATTCACCTGGTGGCACAGTATTATAAGCAGAGAAGTAGTTTCATCATAAGCATCATGCATAGCAGAAGTGGTATCATCAATAACATGTGGCATATCGGAATCAATAGCAGGTGTAGGTCTCACGAGTTTACTCAAAATAGAAGGAGAATCAAGTGCAGAGCTAGATGGCAGTTCCTTACCTCCCCTCGTAGTTGAGGGATAGGTCTTGGTTTTGTTGTCTTTCATATTCCTCATAGTGATCAACAGATATAAATCCCAAGTGACTCATAGAATAGAGCTATGCTCCCCGGCAACGGCGCCAGAAAAAGTTCTTGATAACCCACAAGTATAGGGGATCGGAACAGTTTTTGAGGGTAGAGTATTCAACCCAAATTTACTGATTCGACAAAAGGGGAGCCAAAGAATATTCTCAAGTATTAGCAGCTGAGTTGTCAATTCAACCACACCTGAAAGACTTAATATCTGCAGAAAAGTATTTAGTAGCAATGTAATATGGAAGTAATGATAACAGTAACAAAAGTAATAGTAGCAGTTTTGCAGCAATCATAACAGTGGCAACGGAAAAGTAACTTAGCAAGGATCAATATGAAACGAGCTCGTAGGTAATGGATCAATGATGGATAATTATGTCGGATGGCATTCATCATGCAACGGTTATAACATAGGGTGACACAAAACTAGCTCCAATTCATCAATATAATGTAGGCATGTATTCTGACTATAGTCATACATGCTTATGGAAAAGAACTTGCATGACATCTTTTGTCCTACCCTCCCGTGGCAGCGGGGTCCTTAGGGATATTAAGGCCTCCTTTTAATAGAGAACTGGACCAAAGCATTAGCACTTAGTGAATACATGAACTCCTCAAACTACGGTCATCACTGGGAAGTGTCCCGACTATTGTCACTCCAGGGTTGCCGGATCATAACACATAGTAGGTGACTATAACTTGCAAGATAGGATAAAGAACACAAATATATTCATGAAAACATAATAGGTTCAGATATGAAATCATGGCACTCGGGCCCTCGTGACAAGCATTAGGCATAGCAAAGTCATTGCAACATCAACCTTAGAACATAGTGGATACTAGGGATCAAACCCTAACAAAACTAACTCGATTACATGGTAAATCTCATCCAACCCATCACGGTCCAGCAAGCCTACGATGGAATTACTCACGCACGGCGGTGAGCATCATGAAATTGGTGATGGAGGATGGTTGATGATGACGATGGCGACGATTTCCCCTCTTTAGAGCCCAAAACGGACTCCAGATTTACCCTCCCAGGGAAGAATAGGGCTTGGCGGCGGCTCCGTGTCGTAAAACACGATGAATCCTTCTCTCTCATTTTTTCTCCACGAACGTGAATATATGGAGTTGGAGTTGAGGTCGGTGGAGGTCCAGGGGGCACAAGGACAGAGGGCGCGCCCTCCACCCTTGTGGCCAGGTTGTGGGCCCCCTTCGGTTGATTCTTTCGCCAACATTTTTTATTTATTACAAAACTGATCTCCGTGAAGTTTCAGGTCATTTCGAGAACTTTTATTTCTGCACAAAAATAACACCATGGCAATTCTGCTGAAAATAGCGTCAGTCCGAGTTAGTTCCATTCAAATAATGCAAAATAGAGTCCAAAACAAGGGCAAAAGAGTTTGGAAAAGTAGACACGATGGAGATGTGTCACCATCTATCTTAATCTCTCGTGCCCACGACACAATAATCACACCCATGATGACACATACATAGAGGATATCCAGCGGCTCCAATGGCGCTCCTTGTGGCTCCAATGGCGCTCCCAGTGGCTAACGACGACAACGGGCGGCAGTTCACCACGCCTGACGTAGTGGACCCCACGTAAGGGGGAAAGACCTCTCAATGGTGTACATGAACGAGCTGGCCTAGGTGGAGTACCAAGTGGTCGGCTTCGACCTCGAGTTCACCGGCGGTCGTGCCAGGCATGATCAGAAGGTTGTCGTCGCCCAGTTGTTCATACGTCTCTAACGTATCTATAATTTTTGATTGATCCATGCTATATTATCTACTATTTTAGGCAATATTGGGCTTTATTATCCACTTTTATATTACTTTTGGGACTAACCTATTAACCGGAGGCCCAGCCCAGATTTGCTTCTTTATGCCTATTTCAGTGTTTTGAAGAAAAGGAATATCAGACGGAGTCGAAACGGAATGAAATCAACTGGAGAAGTTATTTTTGGAAGGA
>NC_057803.1:515290922-515411427 GCF_018294505.1 Triticum aestivum
GGGCGCGCCCCCTGTCTCATGGGGCCCTCGTGGCTCCCCTGACGTACCTCCTACACCCATATATACCTACGTGACCTAAAACTTCCAGAACGCAAGATAGATCGGGAGTTCCGCCGCCAGAAGCCTCCGTAGCCACCAAAAGTCAATCGGGACCCTGTTCCGGCACCCTGCCGGAGGGGGCAATCCCTCTCCGATGGCCATCTTCATCATCCCGGTGCTCTCCATGATGAGGAGGGAGTAGTTCTCCCTCGGGGCTGAGGGTATGTACCAGTAGCTATGTGTTTGATCTCTCTCTCTCTCTCGTGTTCTTGAGATGATACGATCTTGATGTATCGCGAGCTTTGCTATTATATTTGGATCCTATGATGTTTCTTCCCCCCTCTAATCTCTTGTAATGAATCGAGTTTCCCCTTTGAAGTAACCTTATCGAATTGAGTCTTTAAAGACTTGAGAACACTTGATGTATGTCTTGCCGTGGATATCTGTGGTGACAATGGGATACCGCGTGCCACTTGATGTATCTTAAGGTGACCAACTTGCGGGTTCCGCCCATGAACCTATGCATAGGGGTTGGCACACGTTTTCGTCGTAATTCTCCGGTAGATCTTTGGGGCACTCTTTGAGGTCCTTTGTGTTGGTTGAATAGATGAATTGAGATTGTGTGATGCATATCGTATAATCATGCCCACGGATACTTGAGGTGACATTGGAGTATCTAGGTGACATTAGGGTTTTGGTTGATTTGTATCTTAAGGTGTTATTCTAGTACGAACTATAGAGCTGTTTGTGACACTTATAGGAATAGCCCAACGGATTGATTGGAAATAATAACTTTGAGGTGGTTTCGTACCCTACCATAATCTTTTCGTTCGTTCTCCGCTATTAGTGACTTTGGAGTGACTCTTTGTTGCATGTTGAGGGATAGTTTTATGATCCAATTATGTTAGTATTGTTCAGGGAACTTACACTAGCGAAAGTATGAACCCTAGGCCTTGTTTCAACACATTGCAATACCGTTTATGCTCACTTTTATCACTTGCTACCTTACTGTTTTTATTATTTCAGATTACAAATACCTTTATCTATTATCCATATACCACTTGTTTCACAATCTCTTCGCCGAACTATTGCACCTATACAATTTACCATTGTATTGGGTGTGTTGGGGACACAAGAGACTCTTTGTTATTTGGTTGCAGGGTTGCTTGAGAGAGACCATCTTCATCCTACGTCTCCTACGGATTGATAAACCTTAGGTCATCCACTTGAGGGAAATTTGCTACTGTCCTACAAACCTCTGCACTTGGAGGCCCAACAATGTCTACAAGAAGAAGGTTGTGTAGTAGACATCAAGCTCTTTTCTGGCACCGTTGCCGGGGAGGTTAGCGCTTGAAGGTATATCTTTACATCTTGCAATTGAGTCTTTTAGTTTCTTGTTTTATCACTAGTTTAGTTTATAAAAGAAAACTATAAAAAATGGAATTGAGTTTGTCTCATACGCTTCACCTTTCTATTATCTTTCTTGAGTATGATGGAAAGGATAATTGTGCTCAAGTGCTAGAAGAAGACATCTATAAAATGTTTGGCACTAAATATTTGAATGATGAGCATGATTGCAATGTTGTTAGTATGAATTCCTTGAATATCCATGATGCTAATGATATGCAAAGCCACAAGCTTGGGGAAGCTATGTTTGATGAAGATGATATTTTTTGTCCCCCAAACTTTGATGAGCAAATTTACTATGATGAAAGCATGCCTCCTATCTATGATGATTATTGTGATGACACGTATGCTTTAAATAATAATGATAACCATGAAACTTGTCGTCATGATTTTAGTTTTCAATTGGATTATGCCTCACATGATAATTATTGTGTTGACTTTGCTCCCACTATTATTCATGAGAAGAATTTTGCTTGTGTGGAGAGTAATAAAATTTCTATGCTTATAGATCATGAAAAGAATGCTTTAGGTGCTGGTTATATTCTTGAATTCATTCATGATGCTACTGAAAATTATTATAAGGGAGGAATATATGCTTGTAGGAATTGCAATAATACCAAGTTTCCTCCCTATGTGCTTAAAATTTTGAAGTTATGCTTCTTTTGCTCTCCTATGCTAGTTGATTATTGTTCCCATAAGTTGTTTGCTCACAAAATCCCTATGCATAGGAAGCATGTTAGACTTAAATGTTCTAGTAATATTCTTCATGATGCTCTCTTTATGTTACAATTCTTATCTTTTATGTGAGCATCATTGAAATCATCATGCCTAGCTAGAGGCGTTAAACGATAGCGCTTGTTGGGAGGCAACCCAATTTTATTTTTATCCCTTGCTTTTTGTTCCTTTTTAGTAATAAATAATTCATCTATCCTCTGCTTAGATGTGGTTTTATGCTTTTAATTAGTGTTTGTGCCAAGTAGAACCTTTGGGAAGACTTGGGGAAAGTCTTGTTGATCATGCTGTAAAAAACAGAAACTTTAGCGCTCACGAGAATTGCTGCCATTTTTATTTGGAGAGTGATATTTAGTTAATTCTTTTTGAAGATGATTAATATATAAATTACTAAGGTTCAGAAATTTATTTGAGAATTTTATGAGTTCCAGAAGTATACGTTTGATCCAGATTACTACAGACTGTTTTGTTTTTGATAGATTCTGTTTTTCATGTGTTATTTACTTATTTTGATGAATCTATGGCTAGTAAAATAGTTTATAAACCATAGAGAAGTTGGAATACAGTAGGTTTAACACCAATATAAATAAATAATGAGTTCATTATAGTACCTTGAAGTGGTGATTTATTTTCTTATACTAACGGAGCTTACGAGTTTTCTGTTAAGTTTTGTGTTGTGAAGTTTTCAAGTTTTGGGTAAGGATTCGATGGACTATAGAATAAGGAGTGGCAAGAGCCTAAGCTTGGGGATGCCCAAAGCACCCCAAGGTAATATTCAAGGATAGCCAAGAGCCTAAGCTTGGGGATGCCCCGGAAGGCATCCCCTCTTTCGTCTTCGTTCATCGGTAACTTTACTTGGAGCTATATTTTTATTCGACACATGATATGTGTTTTGCTTGGAGCATCAATTTATTTTGTTAGGATTTTCTTGCTGTTATTTAGAACAATGTTCTGCATCTTTTATCTCAATAAAAGTGGCATTGATAGCCTTTACTATGCCTATGTTACAAGTATACATGTTGCTGTTTGAAAACAGAAAGTTTACCGCTGTTGCAATAATTTCCTAGAAAATTCAGAATGCGATACAATGTTGAAACCTTTTGAATATTAAGCTCTGATAAATTTACTACAGTGGGAATTTTCTTTCATAATTTTTGGATCTAGGGAAGTATGGATGTTGCTGCATTCTTTACAGACTATCCTGTTTAGGCAGATTGCTGTTATGTTTGCATATGTTTGCTTCTTTAATGATTCTATTTGAGGATAGGACTATTAAATATGCAGAGGCATTTAGTATGCAATGTTGAATAATGATTTTGGTGATTTGCTATAGTATAGTATAATAAGGTTTTGGCAATGGTTTATACTAACTTATCTCACGAGTCCTTGTTGAGTTTTGTGTGGATGAAGCTTTTGAGATTTAGGGAGACCGTGATATGAGAGGAATTAAGGAGACACAAAAGCTCAAGCTTGGGGATGCCCAAGGCATCCCAAGATAATATTTCAAGAAGTCTCAAGCGTCTAAGCTTGGGGATGCCCCGGTTGGCATCCCACCTTTCTTCTTCAACAATTATCGGTTAGTATCGGTTGATCCTAAGTTTTTGCTTCTACACATAATGTTTGCTATTCTTAAGATGTCATTTTATTTTGTTTTGCTTGCTGTTTGAATACAGTACCAAGATCTGAAATTATTAAATGTTAGAGAGTCTTAACATAGTTGCATAATTATTCGACTACTCCTTGATCTTCACTTATATCTTTCGGAGTAGTTTGTCATTTGCTCTAGTGCTTCACTTATATCTTTTAGAGCATGGTTATAGTTTTATTTTGAAGAAATAGATGAACTCTCATGCTTCACTTAGATTATTTTGAGAGTCTTAAATAGCATGGTAATTTGCTTAAAATCCTAATATGTTAGGTATTCAAGAATAATAAAATTCTCTTATGAGTGTGTTGAATACTATGAGAAGTTTGATGCTTGATGATTGTTTTGAGATATGGAGATGGTGATATTAGAGTCATGCTAGTTGAGTAGTTGTGAATTTGAGAGATACTTGTGTTGAAGTTTGTGATTCCCGTAGCATGCACGTATGGTGAACCGTTATGTAACGAAGTCGGAGCATGAGGTGTTTATTGATTGTCTTCCTTATGAGTGGCAGTCGGGGACGAGCGATGGTCTTTTCCTACCAATCTATCCCCCTAGGAGCATGCGCGTAATACTTTGCTTTGATAACTTGTAGATTTTTGCAATAAGTATATGAGTTCTTTATGACTAATGTTGAGTCCATGGATTATACGCACTCTCACCCTTCCACCTTTGCTAGCCTCTCTAATACCGCGCACCTTTCGCCGGTATCATACACTACCATATACATTCCTCAAAACAGCCACCATACCTACCTATTATGGCATTTCCATAGCCATTCCGAGATATATTGCCATGCAAATTTCCACCACCTAGTTCATCATGACACACTCATCATTGTCATATTGCTTAGCATGATCATGTAGTTGACATAGTATTTGTGGCAAAGCCACCGTTCATAATTTCTTCATACTTGTCACTCTTGATTCATTGCATATCCCGGTACACCGCCGGAGGCATTCATATAGAGTCATCTTTTTTCTAGTATCGAGTTGTATCATCGAGTTGTAAATAAATAGAAGTGTGATGATCATCATTCAATAGAGCATTGTCCCAAAAAAGGCCAAATAAATAAAAAAGAAAGGCCATACAAAACAAAAGGGGCAATGCTACTATCCTTTTTTCCACACTTGTGCTTCAAAATAGCACCATGATATAGCGAGTCTCATATATTGTGCTTCAAAGTAGCACCATGTTCTTCATATAGAGAGTCTCATATGTTGTCACTTTCATATACTAGTGGGAATTTTACATCATAGAACTTGGCTTGTATATTCCAATGATGGGCTTCCTCAAAAATGCCCTAGGTCTTCATGAGCAAGCGAGTTGGATGCACATCCACTAGTTTCTTTTGTTGAGCTTTCATACATTTATAGCTCTAGTGCATCCGTTGCATGGCAATCCCTACTCACTCACATTGATATCTATTGATGGGCATCTCCATAGCCCGTTGATACGCCTAGTCGATGTGAGACTATCTTCTCCCTTTTTGTCTTCTTCACAACCACCATTCTATTCCACCTATAGTGCTATATCCATGGCTCACGCTCATGTATTGCGTGAAGATTGAAAAAGTTTGAGAACATCAAAAGTATGAAACAATTGCTTGGCTTGTCATCGGGGTTGTGCATGATTTAAATATTTTGTGTGGTGACGATGGAGCATAGCCAGACTATATGATCTTGTAAGGATAACTTTCTTTGGCCATGTTATTTTGAGAAGACATAATTGCTTTATTAGTACGCTTGAAGTATTATTATTTTTATGTCAATATTAAACTTTTGTCTTGAATCTTATGGATCTGAATATTCATGCCACAATTAAGAAGAATTACATTGAAATTATGCCAACTAGCATTCCACATCAAAAATTATCTTTTTTATCATTTACCTACTCGAGGACGAGCAGGAATTAAGCTTGGGGATGCTTGATACGTCTCCAACGTATCTATAATTTTTGATTGCTCCATGCTATATTATCTACTGTTTTAGGCAATATTGGGCTTTATTATCCACTTTTATATTACTTTTGGGACTAACCTATTAACCGGAGGCCCAGCCCAGATTTGTTGTTTTATGCCTATTTCAGTGTTTTGAAGAAAATGAATATCAGACGGAGTCGAAACGGAACGAAATCAACTGGAGAAGTTATTTTTGGAAGGAAACACACCCGATGGACCCTAGGGCGCGCCCCCTGTCTCGTGGGGCCCTCGTGGCTCCCCTGACGTACCTCCTGCACCCATATATACCTACGTGACCTAAAACTTCCAGAACGCAAGATAGATCGGGAGTTCCGCCGCCAGAAGCCTCCGTAGCCACCAAAAGTCAATCGGGACTCTGTTCCGGCACCCTGCTAGAGGGGGCAATCCCTCTCTGGTGGCCATCTTCATCATCTCGGTGCTCTCCATGACGAGGAGGGAGTAGTTCTCCCTCGGGGCTGAGGGTATTACCAGTAGCTATGTGTTTGATCTCTCTCTCCCTCATGTTCTTGAGATGATACGATCTTGATGTATCGCGAGCTTTGCTATTATATTTGGATCCTATGATGTTTCTTCCCCCCTCTACTCTCTTGTAATGAATCGAGTTTCCCCTTTGAAGTAATCTTATCGGATTGAGTCTTTAAAGACTTGAGAACACTTGATGTATGTCTTGCCGTGGATATTTGTGGTGACAATGGGATACCGCATGCCACTTGATGTATGTTAAGGTGACCAACTTGCGGGTTCCGCCCATGAACCTATGCATAGGGGTTGGCACACGTTTTCGTCGTAATTCTCCGGTAGATCTTTGGGGCACTCTTTGAGGTCCTTTGTGTTGGTTGAATAGATGAATTGAGATTGTGTGATGCATATCGTATAATCATGCCCACGGATACTTGAGGTGATATTGGAGTATCTAGGTGACATTAGGGTTTTGGTTGATTTGTATCTTAAGGTGTTATTCTAGTACGAACTATAGGGCTGTTTGTGACACTTATAGGAATAGCCCAACGGATTGATTGGAAATAATAACTTTGAGGTGGTTTCGTACCCTACCATAATCTTTTCGTTCGTTCTCCGCTATTAGTGACTTTGGAGTGACTCTTTGTTGCATGTTGAGGGATAGTTTTATAATCCAATTATGTTAGTATTGTTCAGGGAACTTACACTAGCGAAAGTATGAACCCTAGGCCTTGTTTCAACACATTGCAATACCGTTTACGCTCACTTTTATCACTTGCTACCTTGCTGTTTTTATTATTTCAGATTACAAATACCTTTATCTACTATCCATATACCACTTGTTTCACTATCTCTTCGCCGAACTATTGCACCTATACAATTTACCATTGTATTGGCTGTGTTGGGGACACAAGAGACTCTTTGTTATTTGGTTGCAGAGTTGCTTGAGAGAGATCATCTTCATCCTACGCCTCCTACGGATTGATAAACCTTAGGTCATCCACTTGAGGGAAATTTGCTACTGTCCTACAAACCTCTGCACTTTGAGGCCCAACAACGTCTACAATAAGAAGGTTGTGTAGTAGACATCAATTGTGCGTACTCCATGACGTCCTCATCTACCACTATCACCTGGCTACAAGGCCTTGCGAGCGTTTCCTCAGGTTTATCAACAGTCTCGACTACAGTTTCGATACGGTGGACACCACCAACGATCTAAAAGTGCTCGAGGTTTCAGGCTTGGCATGTCGGAATCTTGTCAACATCCATGACCACTACAAGGTCTGGGGCAGCAGGGAGAACAATCAGGACTCCCTGGTTGACCTCGCCTCGACCATCATCGACCCCTACTACATGAATATGAAGGATGAGAGTAAGAAGGACAAGATCGCCTGGCATAGTGCTTGGAAGTAGCGATTGGATGAAGAACACGTCAAGTACACGACCAAGGACAAGATTGGATGAAGAACACGTCAAGTACACGACCAAGGACGCATACACAAGCTACGAGATGTGCAGAAGGATCATTGACATGAGGAAGTGCCTTCCTCCTACCCCAAATGAGGTATTGAGCCACAGAGCAGTGGCGGTAACATCACAAGAAGTAGATGATTAGATGATCGTTTCTCCTAGTTTAGAATGCATGTGATTGTTTATTGAGGTGTGTGCGAATGATTTGTATAGTCACTTATGTAATTGGATGTTTATTTTGGTTATATATGTTGTTCTTTTGTAGACAGAGCAAATCACATCGCACACGGAGTAAACTAGGGAGCCCGTTGGTGATGATTTAATCAATCGCTAACAATTATATACCATCAATCGTTTGCCCACAACACACATGACTTATTAGCAGCAATCGTCTGTGTTATTATCTGTCTTCGCACATATTTCTAATTACGGATCTATTTGCCACGTATCACACACATCTTGTTCATTCGAACTATTTTTGTTGTCTTCGCTCATCGCAAACAGTTCATCTGAGTGAGATGTATGTCGTATATCGCACATACCTTGATCTGGCTAACCGTTTTTGTTGTGTTTCCTAATCACAAACAGTTCATCCGAGTGAACTGTATGTCGTATATCATAGACACCATCATTTGGCTGACCGTTTCTGTTGTTATGCTCATCGCAAATAGTTCGTATGGACCAACTGTATGCCACATACTCCCTCTGTTCCTTTATGTAAGGTGTATTATTTTCAGTACTATGACCCTTGGAAAATTTAAAGGTTAGTTGCAAGTAAATCAGTTAGTCCAGGAAATTAAGAGATACATGCAATCGACACAGAGATACTTTCCTTCTTTTTCTATAAGGAGAGATACAGACAATCAGTAGAGAGATATTTTCCCTTTTTCTAGAGGGCCAACATGGGAATTATGAGGAATTAGAAAAAATGCACCTTACATTCTGAAATTTTATGAAAAAACAAATACGCCTTATATAAAGGAACGGAGGGAGTATTTCACACGCAAATCTGATTTGAATCGTGTTTGATGTCTCCGCAATCGCAAACAGTTTGTATCATTTTTGACAATTTTCTTACACCACAGTTTCTGATTAATGCATCGCACACAGTTTGGTCGAAGGGTCTCTGATCCATGTGTCGCGTTTGGACCATCCTGCAGTAGTGTATGGCTAAGTCTATTTCCTTAATTTGAACTAAAGTCAAATATTAATCTAGCAAGTCTTACTGTGTGTAAATGGTTTTCAAACTTTATTTGAATTTAATTTCAGTTCATCTTTCCCTTTAGTTAAATATTTACTAAGTTTAATTCAATTCACTAAACCATACTGCATTAGTTTTATTTAATTAATCCTAGAGTTTCAACGTTATGATCAAACTGTGTTTGAATTAAATTCAATTGTCATTTTTAATTTCCTAAAGTCAACTAATAAGCTCTAAAATATTTACTAAAGTCCATCTTATAGTTTCCCAACTCATTTGTACCATAACTGTTTTATTAAACAATTTATAAAATTCAAAGTTGAACAAATTCAGGTTTAGTTATTATTTGAATCATGGCTACTATCGAAACTATATTCAAATCAAAATTCTAAGCTATTTCAAAATTAGATTACAATAGCTAGGGTGAAACTGCAATTCACTAGTTTGAATTTGCAAAAAGAATCAATTTATTTGGATTCAATATGTGCAAGTTATGCCCTATTCAAGTTCAAATTCATTCTGTTTGAATTTGAATTTTATAATATTCAAAAGTGAAATATTTCTATCATCTCCTTCGTCTAGACATTGATAGGAAAAGGCCCAACAGGCAATACGATACCAAGACCAGAAAGATCAATCGCATGAATGTACAGGAGCTGATAAGAATGATATCAGCATCAGGATACACACAAACAACAACAAAGAAATGTGAAAAATAAAATGACAAAAGGAAAGCAAAGGAAAGCGGTAGCACTAACATTGTAGAAAAGAATACAACCCTTGGTAGGCTTGCCTTTTGAAACAGCCTTGTGAGGTTCATCAGCGATGAACTTGGACCAGTTCAGATTTTTAACATCGTCAATGTTTCGCTGCAAGTTAAAACAAGGGTTAAGCTCATCAAGTTACCACGGGGACATACATTGAAGTTATCAGGCACATAAATAAAAATTGACCATCACTAAAATCGAACAAAGGGATCCATATAACTTACCAACACAACATACCACCTGGGGTTGACCTTCTTGGATGTTGTCGGGGCGATGACAGTATTGCCCGCAAGCATAAGCCACATCCGCTTGAAATTGGTGTCAGAGTTGTCAGAACTCGTGATGAGATCGAGAAGCTCTGTCATTTTATGGGTATATCCAAATTCACCAAACATATCAAGCCCTAACTTGATATCAGCTTTAGTAGGAATGTTGTAAGGAATATCCTTCCCTCCACGTGGCACGCCCATCACACGATGGACATATTCTTCTTTAACAGGAAGCCTGCCCCGCCCTGGAACGACCACCTCACGGGATTCAAGGTCGTCCAACCCGGCAAGCCACACATTGAGACCGTTGGAAAGATGGCCGCACTTGATGTTCTGAAGGCTTGTGAAGTCCATCTCATCAATGGCATCTTGCCTGTCTTGAGGCATATCTTTGCAGGCAAGCAAAAGAGAACTAGGTGAGGCCCTGTTCCGCGGAGGCGGGGGAGGGCACTTCGGCTTTTTCGAAGGAATTTCATCAATGTCATCACCATCTCCTTTGCGCTTCCCCAGTATTGTGCCCTTGTCACATACAAAATAAATAAGGCCAATGAAACCCATTAGATGACATTAAAAACTGCTACCCCTAGTCATATCAACAACAATAAACTGGTATTTGCAAGGGAAATATACCCATGATAATCAAAGCACTGTGGCCCCTCTGATAAGAAATAAAAAGTACCATTCCCCTGGTAAATTCAAGCACTATGCACATGATTAAAAGTCAAAAGCACTTGATAACTTACAGCACTATGACCTTGGTAAATCAAGCATTATGCACCTGGTAATTCAGGCACCATGCCACTGGTAAGTGCAAACAACATCCATTTGATGGTTTATAGAAATATTACCCTGATAATTTTAGCATCGTGCCCATGGTAATTAAAGCACAATGGGGCTGGTGAGCACAAAATTTACCATACCAGTGAAACTTTAAGCACTGTGCTACAGGTAATTTGAACACGCCCCCGAAACCCTTCCCCCGCGCCGCCACCCGCGAGGCGCCCGGGGCGGGCGCCAAGATCCCCTCGCCGTCGGCCTCCCTTCCTCCTCCCTCCTCCCTCGCCGCTACCAGGGAGCGTGGTCGGGCAAAGCCCGACCAGCACCGGCGCCGGCGGGGCGTCTTCTTCTTCCTCCTTCGCGCGAGATGGGGCAGCGCGGGCTCCTCCTTCGTGTGCGAACGCGGTGCGGGCGCGGGATACCATGGCGTGGCGGCGCGTGGCATTGCGTACGTGGCCGACTGCATAGTGGAGCGTGCCTCGCCGCGGTGGCCGGATCCGCCCGGCAGGCGGCGTGGGCGGTGGCTGGGGTCCGGCTTCGGGCTACTGGCGGCTGCGCTGGTTCCTCTCCGTCACGGGTGTGCGGCGGTGGTGCGGTTCGGCCGATGGCGGTCCGGCGACCTGGTGGTGGTGGCCGGCGATGCGCGTGGTGGTGGTGCTTACACTTGGCGACTCTCTGTGCGGGGAGGCAGGGGAGCGGCTTGGACAGGGGCGGCGGCGTCGACTGCTTGCCGGTTGCAGCGCAAAGGCGGGAACTTTATGGGCCTCGGAGATCCCGGCCGGCCTGTGCAGCCAGGGCCTGGTATGTTCCTGCTATTGTGTCCGGTCAGCTACCGTCTTAGACGGTGGAGGTGGGGCCCTCCCGCGTGCCGACGGTGCTGCTACCCTAGTCCCGGCTCCTCTTCTTCCTTGTGCTTCACGGTCCTCTCTCCTCAGAGCGTACCGGGGGAAACCCTTGGCGGCAGCGTCGTCATCGTCGCGTCCCTTCTTGGAGGTGTTGATTGGTACCGGTGCTTTGGTGGCTCGGAGCTTGGTGGGCGATCTCCAGTGGGTATAGCGGCAACGAGGCTTCTTCTTCGTTTTTATCGATCCGCCGTTGTCGGTATTTGTTTCTCTTGTATTTTCTCTTTCTTTTCTTTTAGGCGTGATTGTGCTGCTTCCGCCCCAGCACCTATCGTTGGATGTATCGGTTGGTTGCTTTGTATACAAAGCGGGGGGAACCCTTTTTCGGTAAAATTTGAACACAATGCTACTAGTAAGTACAATACCATGCTCCTGATAATTACTAGCACAACAGCATTGGTAATTCAAGCACTATAAAACCTGGTAACTCGAGCACTATAACACTAAGCAATAACAAATCATACATCTGACATATGAACAACTAGGAGAAAATCATGGGGTTACCATTCAAAAACACATACAACATTTTAGCCACCTACTGCACAGCCTAATCCACAATCAACAAAACAAAGCCAGTGGCCAAATCCGTTAGATAACACCTCCGGATTAAACCTATGGCGCTCCGCCACAAAATTATAACCACCACCCACCCGCCGACCAAAATCGCATAGAAATAACCAAATCCGAGCATCCATCTCGTAGTAAACCTTAAACGTAACCTAATCCCAGGAACCACCGGCCGAATTCGAAAGGTACAACCACTAAATCTGCAGCGGAATGGAGGGGGAAAACACTAGGAAGAAACAGAGGGGGTGGGGGATGGAATCCTCACCTGCGAACCAGCCGCCGCCCGCCGAGAACCAGACGGCGCCGCCGCCCGGAAACGCCATGGATGGAGAAGATACTCGGAGGAGAGGGAGAGCAATGGCGAATGCGAGTCGCGGTGCGCGAAACGGAGAAGTAATGTGGGCGAAGGAGGGGAGAGGGAGTGGAGTTCATGCGCATTAGGGGGAGGGGCGGTTTCAACCGGAACCCACATGTCATCGACGCCAAAGACTAATGGCTACACACACGCCCCCCGTAATGTGTGCTTCACTCGCGTGGAACTGCCAACCAACTACGAGCCGTTTGATTCAAATGAATGGCATCTGAGTCGTTCGGATATGAAACAACTAAGCGATCAGTCGGAAATTAGCTTTCTCGTAATTTTAATTGTTTCAGTTTGACGAAATCTATATTGTCTAAGGTTTTTTTTTCAAGATGAATGTGCGTGGCAACGCGTGCCTTCATCGTCCAGTGTATAACACGAGACCCCATGATACTCCGGATCTAGAGTGGCAGATAAAGCTCGGGCACTTTAATTTTGCAACTTTGACTCAGCGAATTAGCTGTAATAAAGATGAAATATATTAGCAGTAGAAAAATGAACAAACTGGACGCAATCCGAGGCTGTAAGAGTGTGATGCCGACTGGGTAAGCACCAGTTTAGTAGTACTACTAGTAGTATATATGTCAGTTGTGTCCACGTACACGTACGTACGTACGGCTAGCTGAGTGCAGGCCAGAAATATCTCGATCGCTTTTTACTGTCCGATGACTCCCCGTATAAAAGCGAACGACTTAACTAATTAGCTAGATACGAAGTAAACAGTTAGATTTTTTCTTTTGTTACGTTCCTTAGATTTTTTTTATATCAGAGACAAATATCGTGATCGTGATGCAAGGATGAACTTGGCCCTAGTATCGATCATGAAAAGCTACTAGCTAGGCGGTCTCTCGATTGAACTATTCTACTACTACTCTACATGGCAAGCTATCTGTGCTGTGCCCACTGAAGTATGAACATGTTTGATTATCCTTTTATTGTTAATCGTTGCTAATGCGGCAAATATCTCTGCATAATATCAGCAGCGCTACCAGTGCACCATGTGGGAGCCGATTAATGTTAATAATTACATGGATTCTCTTTTAAGCTTAATTCAGATTAGCATCATCACCAAATTACTGACGTGACAAATCACATACAACAGACCAGGAACATCACATATGGGCATATGGATCAAGGGCACATGTCAACAGAGGGAGGGACAGAAAGTTACGAGGGCACCGGAAACTCAGGTGCAAGAACTACTTCGGCCATGGTTGTGAAAACAAGGTGGTCATCCGTCATAGAGTAAGCAGTCAAAGCATGCAGATGGACGTCAGATGTAGTCGAATTTATGCGAGCAGTCATTCCGAGACGCTACCCAAAACTCTTATTTGCTCCTCAACCGGTGCAGGTTCTGAAGGGACGTGTGGTTTCGAAGTGCTATTCTTCTGGACAATTGGGCACACAATTGTCGGACAAGCAGCTCAGCGCTAGAGGGACCCCGGCTAGAGGGTGTGTTATGTTTTCTGCTCTATTCTTCATTGTGTGTGTAGCCTCTCTCTCTCTCTCTCTCTCTCTCTCTCTCTCTCTCTCTCTCTCTCTCTCTCTCTCTCTCTCTCTCTCTCTCTCTCTCTCTCTCTCTCTCTCTCTCTCTCTCGGCTCTAGATAAAGGGGATGTACAACCAGAACCAGACAGTGAACTGCCATGAAATTTTTTAGTTCTTCTAAGGCATAGAGCGTTAGCTCGAACTCGGCTCACACGACACGAAATGAATAAGCACGCGCGATGTTGCTTTCTTTTCTCATAGTACAAGGAATAGTAGAACATCTCCCCTTTTATATCGGAGTTTTTTTTTCCACCAAGCTAACAGTATGATACTAAACTTACACGTTTTTCATGCAACTCAAATGGGTATTATGATTTTAACTAAACTCAGACACAAGATTTAGTGTGCCATGTACTTGTACTCCCTCTACAAATAAATATCTGAAACGTCTTATATTTGTTTACATCTCACTTATAGATCACTAGACATCTTATATTTGTTTACAAACAAATGAGACGTTTTAGATCACCACTAAAGTGATCTAAAACGTTTTATATTTATTTACAGAGGGATACATATAGTTATTATTAATAGTTTGTAGTCCGGTTGTCAGACGATGTACAGAATACGGTTTTTTTTTTTTGCGGGGTTACATAATACCGTTCTTGTTTGTCTACGAGACCACGATGCATGTACTCGCAAGTTCCTGTCAGGGCCGACTCAACAAACGTACCAAATGACACGATCAAGAGTGAGACGGATGCAAGAATGTGCTGATATTTCTACCGGCGGAGAGCACCAACAGACAACAGTTGTCTTCTCGGCTACGCATACATGGACCACACGCACGCACTTGCGCGGGAACGGCGTACCCCGGGGAGGACACGTCGAAAGAGCGAGGGCGCTGCACGACGTGCGTCACAGTGGGAGCGGGACGGAGAAGCAGCGCGCGTGGCCCTCTTTTGCCGGGTATCCGCTGGGCTGGTGATACGACATGGCGCGCGATTGTGGTCGGGACCGGTACTATTTTACGTGCAGCAATAGGAGGCTACTACTACTACTAGTTGTGTGGTGCATGCATTCTGCGTGGGTACGTGTACGTACACCATGTTTCGGTGGGTTTCGCTTTACAAGTTTCTCCTCGTGGGTTTGGCCAGGGTTCAGTCACTCGGTTGGTGCTGTCCCCCGGCAGCAGCTCCGGCCGTCAGGGCCTCAGGGACGCCCGCTGTCTCGTCGTCAACGAAGAGCTAGGAGAGATGGCGTGCCGGAACTTATTATTCCACCCACTGCTTACTCTCTTTGCGACAGTATGTAAAGTCTTTTGATTAAGAATGCATTAAACGTATGTTGATTATACATTAAAAATATCAATGTAGTAGTTGAATTCTCAATGAAAAGCACTTTTTGAATGGTATTGATTACGCACAAAATATACTGCGTTTTTTTATGTGTGTAGATGGAGGAAGAACGCACTGGTACTTCTAGTATACTTCGCTACTACAAAAATTTTCCTTCATTTTTTGTTTTTTTCGTATAGGATGCAAGCTCTGTTCCAACTTCCTCGTCACATGCGTAACGTCGTCAATGTCACTCCAATCAGCGGCTACATGAATTGGATCATGCTCGTCCACATGCATGACTGATTGACTCTACCTAGGATATACACTCACCGGACACACAATTGTTGACTCTCATCTTAGCCATGCATGTCACTTTTCACTCAACCAATCACTGAATCCTGACCATGCATGTCACTTTTCACTCAACCGATCCCTTAATCCTAACCATGTATGTCACTTTTCACTCGACTAGTCCCTTGATTCTGACCATGCATTGTCACTTTTCCCTCAAAATTTCCCTTAATCCTAACTATGGATGTCAATTTTCACTCAACTAGTCGCTTAATCCTAACCATGCATGTCACTTTTCCCTCAACCGGTCTCGATCATTACAGATTCTAAGCTCCCAGGAATTGAGATCTCCTGGAGCATTGGGGCTATAGTCAACGCTTATGGCCCCATCTGTAGGGTGTATGCTTAGCGCGATCTGTTTGAGTCGGTTTCCTCCTGTGCGTCTGTGCGACCGATGAAGAATTATGTGGCCCCGAGTCCACGACCCCTCCCTCTCTCCCCGAGCACATCTTTCTCGCGAAGTGCGGCCATGGAGGCGACGACACCGCCGCCGATGGGGACGGAGAGATAATGCAACCGGAGGAGACGGAGCCAATGTCCTTCCTCCTCCCACTCCTTGCCTCAACCCCCTCCAACCACCTGCACCACATCCAACCGCACTCGATGGTGACCCGGAGAAGCAGCAGCGTGTACTTGTTGGCGACCGCAGCAAACCCATCGCCGGCGTCCATCTCCGCAGACAATGGACCGGTAACCCTCTCTTCCCCCTCTTCTTCAATCCTTTCTCAACCCGTTATCTTTGGGGTTCATTAGTTTTTAGGGTTCTGGCTTGTTAGATCAGTTCTCATTTGGGAGGACATGGCTTCTCTTGGAAAGCAAATTGTCCTAGAAGGACATACCATCTCACCCCCTTAATTTCTTGGAAGGATATGCATTCTCTTCGAAACCAAATCATCCCCCACCTTACACAAAGACCCATGCTCTATTTAATAACGATTAGCCCTTCTTCTATTATAGATTTGTTTTCTAATCTATGCAAAGAAATGTATTGTGCATGAAAAGAAATCAATTGCTGACGCTGAAAACTTATCTGCTCCTTGTATATGAGAACTTATATTTGCAATGTCTCTTTTGGGGAATATTGATTCTGCGGTAAGCCGGTTAGAGTATGAATAGTGCAATTTATTTTGAAGGGTGATTAATACCCTGGTAATCTGCCTGTTTAGATGCCAGAACGCACTAGCTTGAGCGAACCATCTTTTCTGCACCTGTTTTTGCCTTTCCTGATCGTACCCTGGGCTTTAGATTTATCACCTTTCTTTGGTAATTAAAAGCTGAAGGAAAGCTGCCATTGCCAAGTGAGCCTCATTAAAATATCAGATCTAATCCGGATGCAAGAATACAGTGAAGTCATGTTAGTAATGCAACTGAAAGACACAAGTGTAATCTTGCTTTCAAAAAGTGATAACGTTGGATGAAAATATTGGGTAAGCTTGTTCTTCCACTGTCAGTGTTTGATTATTTTGGCATAGTCAAAAACTGAACATTAAATTGTGTTTGCATCACATATTTCATATCAAAGATATACATGCATTGCCATGAACAAGCAGTATGGCCTTGTTAGTAGAGTAGCTTAGTATAACTGCATGAGTTGTGAGTGTTCAAGTTTCTAATGCCCACGCCCAAGATTTTTGGTATGATTGTATGTGTCCATGGCCAAACAAGCCAGAAAATGTAAATGGTTTATCTGTTACAAGTCTATACGAAAATAGGATATTAATGTATGGAACAAAACCATGTCGCATATGACTGTTTGAGGGTCAAATCACATTAGTTTTTAATGTACTTGTTTCAAGATCATGACCACACCCCAAACAGTATTGTGCCTCAGATGATTTTTCCACACAGGGATTTGCAAGTCCAAGCTTTGAAAAAGATGCTTAATCATCAATGTGTATGCTTGCTTCCGCGGGTGGTGGTGGTTAATTTTTCATTGCTCAGAGCTATACCAGCAGCATTGGACATCATGGAGAACACATGGATCTTGCCGGTACTGGTAGTGGATGGAGCAGTGGCACTTTTCTCCTATTCTCCTATACTAACCCATGCATATAAATATTTGAGGTTGCTATTTACTTTTGTACAAATCTGGGATTACGAGTTCATAAAGTTAAAAAGTAAGTTGGTTCAGTTTAGTTGTTAATGCGGCAACTTTTGATGGCTTAGGGGCAGGCAGCAGTATCTAGCATAGCACTGGTGTCGTCCTTCCGTACGTAGCTCACAAGGAATTAGTATCCCCCCCTCCCCAAAAAAATATTTGTTCTTGGTGCGGGATCGGTTGAAGGGGAGCCTTGGCGCAGTGGTAAAGCTGCTGCCTTGTGACCATGAGGTCATGGATTCAAGTCCTGGAAACAGCCTCTTACAGAAATGTAGGGAAAGGCTGCGTACTATAGACCCAAAGTGGTCGGACCCTTCCCTGGACCCTGCGCAAGCGGGAGCTACATGCACCAGGTTGCCCTTGGTGCGGGATCGGTTGATTATATTCACAGTAAGTACAAGTCAACAGATGGCCTTCCATCTGCAATTGTGCACGTGCACCATTATGTTTCAAAGAGCACATGTTTCTTTACTTTCAGCAGAAACAATTGTTGACAAAATGCTGTAATTCATTGTGTATCCACTATTGATTTAATTTGCTTATTCATGCAATATATCCATGTCTATCAAGTCCTGGATGCCTATGTTACTCATATGGACCACTAAAATTTAATGTAGAGATGAATATCTGAATTTTCTTTAGCTATGTACTCATCATTCGTGCAAATATTTTTATAACTGAAAGATTTATTATACCTTACAACGATGATTAGTTCCTTTACTCTTAGTTCTTCTAGCTATATCCGTGCCTTTTTCCGCTGGATTTCATCGCGCCTCAATAGCACTTCGCATGCACACTGAGCGTGCAACTTATAATAAGTATTTGATTGTTTCTCTTTGTTTCCTCAACATGCATCAGATTGGTCATTGTCATTTTAATACAATCTGGAGCCATAATGATAGAATATGACCCCCATTGTTTCAGTACATACTTTTTTAAATAAGTGAATGATACATTAGACAACTAATCGAATACCATCACCTGTACACCAGGAAAATGCAGTTTAAAATCAGCTTTACCAATCTCACATCCATGGGAAAAGAAATGCTTCACTATTTCTAGAAACTTGCATACATATAAACTGAACTATTCAATAACTAAGCTGAATTGTTCTATATTTTTAACACACATTCTTATGTTGTGGTCATCATAGATTCTTGGTTTAAACTTAGTGCAAGAACTGAAAACGGGTGTAAGAATTGTGTATTAGTGGAATCATTGGATTTATCTTGACTCACATGTGTTGTTTTGCACTTAAGATATGGTGGCGTGCAGGTAGCTGAAAGCACAAGTGCTCCCTGGGTGATTTTTGTAATTAATGTCAACATATCTCTTGTTGGACTAATACTTCTACCTAGTATGTCTCAGATAAGTTCAAAAATGGAGTGGCATGAACTAGAGGATGTGGAACCCCTTCAAGATGCTGAGGACAAAGGATTGGCTCAAGCTCAAAGCTCGGAACTCTACATTTTATTTTAGTGATCCAAGATCACATTGAGTCCATAGGAAATCCAATACTGTTAAGAGGGGATGAGGTGTTGCCTAATGGCTTGCTTGCTCAAAGTGCTTAGTGATATGCTCCAAAGCCCTCAACCACTTTCTCATATCCACATATATCCCAAACCAAAAGTCAAACTCGGCCCCACCGAAACTTTCTATCCGGCGCCACCGAGTTCTCTTGACATAGCCATTGTCAGAAACCCTAATCAATTCGGTCTCATCGATGGGATCTCGATCTCATCGAGATGGGCTTGCAAACTCTCTATTGCCTATTGCAATAATTTCGGTCCCACCGAGGTATGCAATCGGTCCCACCAAGTTTGCTTGGCTAACTCTATTTTGCACATTACCCAAATCGGTCCCACCGAATTTGTGTAATCGGTCAAACCGAGATGAGGCTTTACCCTAACCCTAGCACATCGGTCCCACCGAGTCGATTATATCGGTTCCACCAAAATTCCTAATGGTCACATTTTGAACTAAATCGGTCTGACCGAGTTTCATGATTCGGTCCCACCAAGTTTGGTGATGTAGGATCGAAAGTATGTCTAGAGGGGGGGTGATTAGACTACTTGACCAAATAAAAACTTAACCTTTCCCAATTTTAGTTCTTGGCGGATTTTAGCTATTTTAGGACAAGTCAAGCAATCATCACACAATTCAAGCAAGCATGCAAAGAGTTTATGGGCAGCGGAAAGTAAAGCATGCAACTTGCAAGAATATAAAGGGAAGGGTTTGGAGAATTCAAACGCTATTGGAGACACGGATGTTTTTCCCGTGGTTCGGATAGGTGCTGCTATCCTACATCCACGTTGATGGAGACTTCAACCCACGAAGGGTAACGGTTGCGCGAGTCCACACAGGGCTCCACCCAAGGGCAACGGTTGCGCGAGTCCACGGAGGGCTCCACCCACGAAGGGTCCACGAAAAAGCAACCACCCACAAAGGGTCCACGAAGAAGCAACCTTGTCTATCCCACCATGGCCATCGCCCACGAAGGACTTGCCTCACTAGCGGTAGATCTTCACGAAGTAGGCGATCTCCTTGCCCTTACAAACTCCTTGGTTCAACTCCACAATCTTGTCGGAGGCTCCCAAGTGACACCTAGCCAATCTAGGAGACACCACTCTCCAAGAAGTAACAAATGGTGTGTAGGTAATGAACTCCTTGCTCTTGTGCTTCAAATGATAGTCTCCCCAACACTCAACTCTCTCTCATAGGATTTGGATTTGGTGGAAAGAAGATTTGAGTGGAAAGCAACTTGGGAAGGCTAGAGATCAAGATTCATATGGTAGGAATGGAATGTCTTGATCTCAACACATGAGTAGGTGGTTCTCTCTCAGAACAAATGAGTTGGAATGATGTGTGTGTTCTGATGGCTCTCTCACTCAATGAGAAAGAGGTGGAGGGGTATATATAGCCTCCACACAAATCAACGTAACATTTCCATCGGTGGGACCGAATAAATAAACTCGGTCTGACCGAAATAGTAAACCTAGTGACCGTTAGGAATTTCGGTGGGACTGACATGCAACTCGGTGGGACCGATTCGGTTAGGGTTTGGGCATAACGTAATCTCGGTGAGACCGATTACACAAACTCGGTGAGACCGAATTTGGTAATTAGCTAACCAGAGAGTTGGTCAGGCAAACTCGGTGGGACCGATTTGCTCTTTCGGTGAGACCGAGTGGAACTCGGTGAGACCGAAAAGTTACAAAGGGGAAACACTGAGTTTACATTGCAATCTCGGTGGGACCGATTCGCTCTTTCGGTGGGACCGAAAAGTTACGAAAGGGAAACAGAGAGTTTGCAACCCCATCTCGGTGGGACCGAGATCCTTATCGGTAGAACCGAATTGCTAGGGTTTGGCAGTGGCTAATGACAAGTGAAACTCGGTGGCGCCGGATAGGAAAAATCGGTAGGACCGAGTTTGGCTTAGAGTTTAGGTCATATGTGGATGTGGGAAAGTAGTTGAGGGTTTTTGGAGCATATCACTAAGCACATGAAGCAAGAGGCTCATTAAGCAACACCTCATCCCTCCTTAATAGTATTGGCTTTTCCTATGGACTCAATGTGATCTTGGATCACTTAAAATATAAAATGAAGAGTCTTGAGCTTTTGAGCTTGAGCCAATCCATTGTCCTTAGCATTTTGAGGGTTCCACTTTCACATCCATGCCATGCCAATCATTGAGCTTCCCTGAAATAATTGTCTTGGAATAGTATTAGCTCAATGAGCTATATGTTGTTATGAATTACCAAAACCACCTAGGGATAGTTGCACTTTCAATCTCCCCCTTTTTGGTAATTGATGACAACATATAGATCAAAGCTTCGACAAAAGATAATAAGCATGAAATATATCGTCGCTTTGAGAAGTATGTGATAAGTAAGAGCTCCCCCTAAATTTGTGCATATTTCAAATTTGCTTTGGACTGCAAATGCACAAAGAGTTAGAATCATGGGTTACTCTTCCATGTCACATACATCTTGGTGGAGCGCTCAAAATGATGAGATTGAAATACATGCACTCATCACCAAGAATAGTGAATGATCACAAACGATAGATAGAATGATAATATTTAAGCAAGCATTAAGCAAACATTAAGTGTAGCTTATGATCAAACACATGATCATCGATGTCTCACAAGCATAAGGACGTAGTATCAAGCACTCAAAAGCAGAAAAGGTTCGAAAAACCACCAAATAAAGCAAGAGAGAAAAGCAACACTCTCTCTCTCGAAGCCTATGATCTATACATCTTCTCCCCCTTTGGCAACAAGTTACCAAAAAGTTCCTAGAAAATGCATAGTGCTAAATCGACGCTCAGGCTTGATCTTCAGGTGGTGGTGGAGTCCGGATCACTCCAAGGACGAAGGCTTCTGTAGACGTTGAAGTAGTCGCTGGAGTTGGAGCTGAGGTAGACGCTGGAGCTGAGGCCGTAGCTGGTGCTGAAGTGATGGCTCTGGTGTCAGCAACTGGTAGTGCAGACGACCTCGGACCTCGTGGCACTCTAGAAAATGCTTGAGTCGTGGTCCTGCCTCTCCTCTCATTCATGTCCTCCTGGAGCTGCTCCACTGCAGACTGTACTTCTGTTACCTTGACATCCAAGTCATAGAACTTCTGTTCCATGATCCTCTCTAGGCTCTGCTGATTTTTAGTGAGTTTTGCCAAACTTTGCTCAATTCTCAGCGTGGATGCAATCAAGTAACTGAGCTGCTCTTGCTTGGTCTTCAAGAAATAGTCAGATGCCTCCTCTTGAGTAGGCATCCTGGCAGCTTTTTCCTTCTTCGCCTTCTCCTTCTTTGCAAATGCTTGTGCAGACGATGGCTCGTTCTCAGTCATAACAACTTCATTGTCCTCGAAATCTGGACGGATGGGCAGGTGTTCCTTATCCAACAAATATACGCCCGTGCCCATCTTGGAGTTGATGAGCTCCTGAATCTGAGGGGCATATCCACAACTCCTCTTCTGATCTGCCGCAGTCCTTTTGATCATTTCCACTATAAGGCTCATAACTTTGAATTTTTGAGGCACGTCAAAAACATGAAGCAAATTGATCGCGTGACCTCTGATCATCTTGTGATATCCAGACTTGGGCAGAAGGGTGTGCCTAAGGATCCAGTTGATCGTAGGCAATCCTGAGAGCAGATAATGCACTGAGCCAAACTTGAATGTGTCAAGTGCTTCATTGGGGATCTCCTTGTACATGTTGGACATTGAGTTATGATCCATTTTCTTCTTGGCATAGATATCCAAGTCCTCATCTTGCTCTTCTGGGGCATTGATGATCTGTGCCCACTCAGCCACTGTAGATTGATACCTTGTACCCTCAGACATCCATGTAATCCTCCCATCTGGATAAAAGTGTGCCATGGAGTAGAACTGCATGATAAGTTCCTCGTTCCACTTTGTGAGCTTCTGCCCAACAAAGTCGGCTACTCCACAAGCACTAAAGCTGTCAAATACTCCTGGGTAGTACTCCTCATTCTCCTTGATATAGGTCCAGTCGACCCATCTCATGTCACATACGATTGGCTTCTTGTCAAGTAGCACTGTCTCATAGAAATCTTGCTGCTCCTTGGTATGAAATCTGTAATCCACGGCAGTCCTTCTCCTAGAAGCATATGGATCTGCTTCTCTCCATTTCCTGAGCCTCGAGTCTCTCCTGAGCTTCATATCCTCAGCCACAGGATGAGCATCGTTGTGGTCTGGGATCTTGGGCTTGAGCTTCCGAAGGACATTCTCTTCCTCATCCTCAGCAACAGTCTCAGGCACTGGGGCCTTGTTCTTCTGAGCTGCAGGAATGCTCCGTGTGTTTCTCTTTGGAGCTGTCTTAGGCTTAGATGCAGCCTTAGGAGCTTCCTTGGGCTTGGATGCAGCTCCCCTTGACCTTATGGCATCTCCCATAAGTTTGGGTGCCTTGGGCGCTGGTGCAGCTGCCTCTTCTTCCTCCTCCTCTTCTACCATGATGGAGGCTTTCCAAGCACTTTGGCTACAGTCTTCTTCACTCTTTCTTTCCTCTTTTTGCTCTCAGCAGCAATGGGCTCAATGGGAGCAGGTGCAGGCTTCTCAGTTGAAGCTCTAGCCTTTGACATTGGTTGCCTGCCTGCTGGCCTCTTGATTTTCAGGCCTGGCTTTGAGCCTTGAGCTGGCTCAGCTCTCTTGGAAGTGGCCTCTTCCTCTGCCACATAGTCCTCATCTTCTGAGTCTGAAGTTTTCTTCTTCCTTTGTCTCGTGGCAGCCTTTGGCAAATTGCTAGGAGTGCTCCTGCTGCCTTCATCAGATGAACTGGAGGGACTAGTGCCCTCACTCATGACCACTTGCTGCTCTGACAGATTCTGGCTATCACCCTGGTCTGACATGCTGTAAACTGACTGCTGACCCTGTGAATAGATTATAGAAGAGATAGAGTGGATGAGCATCACAAAAAGCAGAGATTTTTGCAAAAGATTAATTCAAAAACTTAGTTTTAGTTTCCCACTGAAAGCATCTCGGATCTACCGATTTTCAAACTCGGTGACACCGAAGCAGTTTTGGCACCAGAACTGGTGAACTCGGTAGGACCGAGTCACAGTTCGGTGGCACCGAGACTGCTAGGGTTTCACAGAATTCCAAAATCGGTCGCACCGATAAGTTATTCTCGGTCAGACCGAGTTTCACTTGTGCAATGGCAAAAGCCAGATTGGTGGGACCGAGTTTTTCAACTCGGTGGGTCCGAGATGGTTTCGGCGGAAACCTAACCCTAAAATTTTCGAATTAAACCTAATCTACGAGCGTTTTGACTGGATAGAAGTGTTTCAATCGTGGCAAGAATCATGATGATCACAATGTGCTAGGAATCAGATTGAGGAATAGCACAAAGATCAAGTCCATACCCTAGTTTGGCGTGGACTTGCTACGGCGGCAACGGCGGGGCAGAAATCCGTTGATGGCGGGGGAGACCAGCGACTTGAGGCTGCTGGCGGCGAGGAGGACGATCCGGAGACCCAGGAGGCAGAGCGAGCTATGCGCGGGCGAAGAGGTTTCGGAGAAATTTCCAAAATTCTGCCCGTGACTATATATAGCCCGACCCTGTCGGTGTGACCGAGTGGAACAACTCGGTGGCACCGAGATTCAAAACTGCGTGCAGTTATTGAAACTCGGTGTGACCGAAAAGTTCAAATCGGTTGCACCGAGATCGAAAACCTAGATCAACTTAATGAACTCGGTAGGACCGAAAATGGAGTATCGGTCAGACCGAGATTCATAAAGAGGTTTTGGAAGTTTAAGTCTATGACGAATCGGGGACTCCGAGCGCTCCTCACACAGAGTGGTTCGAATCTGACTTGATCAAATTTTGTGATGCAGCATGAATAGAGTTTGAGACGAGAAAAGCATAGATAGCTAGAGGAGGTTCTTAGGCATTCTTGTCCATCCACTTGGCAAAAGAAGATAAAGCCGAACAATCAAAGCAACAAGTGGATGTCCTCGAATGAGTAAAATATGCAATCAGCATGCTCACACAATAAGATAGCAAATGAAATATGTGGCAAAGCATGCACAACCAATTCTAGCATCTATCAAGCAATTTGCGATGACTAGGTCATCTATATATGAGTATATTGACTTAGGAGTCAAGTGAGAACACTTGATCATAGGTCATACTCATCGTTTAAGCTCAAGTGGGGTTACCACTTTTACATAAAGCATTGTTGTGTTCACATCTTTAGAGTTGCTTTAGCTCAAGTCTTAGAGTAAAGCTCCCCCTAGATGTGATATCCCCCCTAAGAGGGACGAACTAACCTTGGGTTTTGTTGATGATGACTTCATGTAGACATTGAAGATGTGGATGCTCAATGTTGATGTAGATCTCTTGGAGCTATCCATTTGAGTGAATTGCACTTTCAATACCTACATGGGTTAGTCCCACAAGGAACAAACAAGGATATCCATAGACATAGAGTGATGCACACAAAAGATGATGTCCATGAAAACTTTTAGGTTACCTTGTCCCTTGTCTTACCAACAAGAGGGTTTGTGACTCCTTGAACTAGTGCAAGATGTAGAAGTTGATTGCACTTGTTCTTGCCAAAATGATAAGAGTGAAGTATGTTGGCGGAGTCACCCTCAAGAACTCTCTAGTTCTTCTTCTTTTGGATCCACATCATCTTGATGGGAATCCTTGGAGTTGTAGTCGTACTTGATGAAGTGGAACTTGAGGTAGTCTTGGGAATCCACTTGACTAAGGTCTTAGGAGCTTCTTCAAATGCATCAATTTCCTCTTGAAGCTTGTCCTTGCCTTTTTGCTCGTAGTCTTGTGGTGGAAGATCATCTTGAGCTTGTGTCCCCTTGAAAAAACTTCTCTTGTTGAGGGACAAACTTTGTCTTGGGGTATTGATCTTCTTCCCATTCAACTCCATTGGCATTGAACTTTCGTTCAAAACCAATACCTTGATTCTTCCGGTGCATTCCTTGCTTGCGCACAATTTCCTCGAATTGCTTACTCCCGGCAAGGCTTTTGTACACTCCTTTCTCTATAATTCCCTTCAATAAGCTATTTTCTTGCTCAAGTGTAACTTGGCTAAGAGAATCATTAGTGGAATCAAGAGAACTACTAGAAGCAACAATATTGGATTTAGCATGATCATTGTTACTACTAGCGGAAGAATCTTTCTTGTTAGATTTGACTTGAGGCATGTAAGTGGATAAGAGTAAACGCTTGGCAATGTAAGAAGAACTTTTCTTGCGGAGATCATCATTGATTGCCTTTAAGAACTCATGCTCTTGCTCAAGATTGAGCTTTTCAAAGCGTAGCTTCTCATGAGCTCTTAAAAGTTCTCGATGATCTTCGAAGATAGTGTCATGAGCTAACTTAAGAGTTTTTAGTTCTTTAGTTAGAGCCTCAATCTTCTCCTTATCATTGTCATTCGTTTTATCTTGATTAGCATGATTAATTGGTCTTTCATCATAGTATTCATCACTAGAGTTGTCACCAAGCAAATCATCACCTAACAAGTCATCTTCATCACTATCGAAATCAACATACTCGGGGTGTGTTACCTTAGGACCTTTGGCCATGAAGCATCTTCCAATTCCTTCATTTGGTGAGTCAAATATGTCGTAGGAGTTGGTTGACACAAGTGCTAGACCGGCAACACCTTCATCTTGAGTATCTTCGGAGTCGGAGTGATAACTTCTCTCGGAGTGGCTGTCGGAGTCGGAGCCGGATACCCATTCACCAACATGAGCTTGATGTCTTCGTCTTGTGTAGCTCCTTGATGATTTTTCCTTCCTTTCCGAATCCTTGCTTCTCCGTGAGTATCTTCGTTCATAACGATCATCTCTACTCCTTCTCTCTCTTGGTGGTGATCCTTTGCTTCTTCTTTTTGGAGAATCTTCTCTTCTCTTGTAGGGAGCCGTACACTCGTTGGAATAGTGTCCGGGTCTTCCACAATTGTAACAGTTTCTCTCTCGACTAGAAGATCTTTTGTCATTGTAGGACCTTGACTTGGAGCTTCTATCTTTGCTTCTACTCTTGTAGAACTTGTTGAAGTTCTTCACCATTAAGCTCAATTCTTCATTGAAGTCTTGTTTCTCACTTGATGATGTAGGGGCTTCACATGAGGCTTTATAGGCACCACTTGACTTGTTGTGAAGTTCCTCTTTATCCTTAAGTGACATCTCATGAGCAACAATTCTTCCAATCACTTCCGTTGGCTTGAGATCTTTGTAATTGGGCATCATTTGGATCAATGTGCACACGGTATCATATTTTCCATCCAAGGCTCTTAGGATCTTCTTGATGATGAATCTATCGGTCATCTCTTCACTTCCTAAGCCGGCAATCTCATTTGTGATGAGAGCAAGCCTAGAGTACATTTCAGCGACACCTTCACCATCCTTCATCTTGAACTTGTCAAGTTGGCTTTGAAGCACATCCAACTTGGATTCCTTGACGGAGTCGGTACCTTCGTGCATATCAATCAAAGTGTCCCAAATTTCCTTTGCATTCTCAAGGCGGCTGATTTTGTTGAATTCTTCGGGGCATAATCCGTTGAAGAGAATATCACAAGCTTGAGCATTGTATTGCAACATCTTCAACTCATCCGCGGTAGCTTCACGGTTTGGTTCTCTCCCATCAAAGAAGTCACCTTGCAAACCAACACACACAATAGCCCAAACAGCGGGGTTATGTCCAAGAATATGCATTTTCATTTTATGCTTCCAACTAGCAAAATTAGTACCATCAAAGTAAGGACCTCTACGGTGATAATTTCCCTCGCTAGACGCCATACTCTCCTAGGTTGTGAAACCAAGGCTATGACCACCAAAAGCTATGGAGATCAAGCAAATGGAGACCAAAGCTCTGATACCACTTGTAGGATCGAAAGTATGTCTAGAGGGGGGGTGATTAGACTACTTGACCAAATAAAAACTTAACCTTTTCCCAATTTTAGTTCTTGGCAGATTTTAGCTATTTTAGGACAAGTCAAGCAATCATCACACAATTCAAGCAAGCATGCAAAGAGTTTATGGCAGCGGAAAGTAAAGCATGCAACTTGCAAGAATATAAAGGGAAGGGTTTGGAGAATTCAAACGCTATTGGAGACACGGATGTTTTTCCCGTGGTTCGGATAGGTGGTGCTATCCTACATCCACGTTGATGGAGACTTCAACCCACGAAGGGTAACGGTTGCGCGAGTCCACACAGGGCTCCACCCAAGGGCAACGGTTGCGCGAGTCCACGAGGGCTCCACCCACGAAGGGTCCACGAAGAAGCAACCACCCACAAAGGGTCCACGAAGAAGCAACCTTGTCTATCCCACCATGGCCATCGCCCACGAAGGACTTGCCTCACTAGCGGTAGATCTTCACGAAGTAGGCGATCTCCTTGCCCTTACAAACTCCTTGGTTCAACTCCACAATCTTGTCGGAGGCTCCCAAGTGACACCTAGCCAATCTAGGAGACACCACTCTCCAAGAAGTAACAAATGGTGTGTAGGTAATGAACTCCTTGCTCTTTGTGCTTCAAATGATAGTCTCCCCAACACTCAACTCTCTCTCATAGGATTTGGATTTGGTGGAAAGAAGATTTGAGTGGAAAGCAACTTGGGAAGGCTAGAGATCAAGATTCATATGGTAGGAATGGAATGTCTTGATCTCAACACATGAGTAGGTGGTTCTCTCTCAGAACAAATGAGTTGGAATGATGTGTGTGTTCTGATGGCTCTCTCACTGAATGAGAAAGAGGTGGAGGGGTATATATAGCCTCCACACAAAATCCAACCGTTACACAGTTTTCCAATCTCGGTGGGACCGAATCAATAAACTCGGTCTGACCGAAATAGTAAACATAGTGACCGTTAGGAATTTCGGTGGGACTGACATGCAACTCGGTGGGACCGATTCGGTTAGGGTTTGGGCATAACGTAATCTCGGTGAGACCGATTACACAAACTCGGTGAGACCGAATTTGGTAATTAGCTAACCAGAGAGTTGGTCAGGCAAACTCGGTGGGACCGATTTGCTCTTTCGGTGAGACCGAGTGGAACTCGGTGAGACCGAAAAGTTACAAAGGGGAAACACTGAGTTTACATTGCAATCTCGGTGGGACCGATTCGCTCTTTCGGTGGGACCGAAAAGTTACGAAAGGGAAACAGAGAGTTTGCAACCCCATCTCGGTGGGACCGAGATCCTTATCGGTAGAACCGAATTGCTAGGGTTTGGCAGTGGCTAATGACAAGTGAAACTCGGTGGCGCCGGATAGGAAGAATCGGTAGGACCGAGTTTGGCTTAGAGTTTAGGTCATATGTGGATATGGGAAAGTAGTTGAGGGTTTTGGAGCATATCACTAAGCACATGAAGCAAGAGGCTCATTAAGCAACACCTCATCCCTCCTTAATAGTATTGGCTTTTCCTATGGACTCAATGTGATCTTGGATCACTAAAATATAAAATGAAGAGTCTTGAGCTTTTGAGCTTGAGCCAATCCATTGTCCTTAGCATTTTGAGGGTTCCACTTTCACATCCATGCCATGCCAATCATTGAGCTTTCCTGAAATAATTATCTTGGAATAGTATTAGCTCAATGAGCTATATGTTGTTATGAATTACCAAAACCACCTAGGGATAGTTGCACTTTCAATCTCCCCCTTTTTGGTAATTGATGACAACATATAGATCAAAGCTTCGACAAAAGATAATAAGCATGAAATATATCGTCGCTTTGAGAAGTATGTGATAAGTAAGAGCTCCCCCTAAATTTGTGCATATTTAAAATTTGCTTTGGACTGCAAATGCACAAAGAGTTAGAGTCATGGGTTACTCTTCCATGTCACATACATCTTGGTGGAGCGCTCAAAATGATGAGATTGAAATACATGCACTCATCACCAAGAATAGTGAATGATCACAAACGATAGATAGAATGATAATATTTAAGCAAGCATTAAGCAAACATTAAGTGTAGCTTATGATCAAACACATGATCATCGATGTCTCACAAGCATAAGGACGTAGTATCAAGCACTCAAAAGCAGAAAAGGTTCGAAAAACCACCAAATAAAGCAAGAGAGAAAAGCAACACTCTCTCTCTCGAAGCCTATGATCTATACATCTTCTCCCCCTTTGGCAACAAGTTACCAAAAAGTTCCTAGAAAATGCATAGTGCTAAATCGACGCTCAGGCTTGATCTTCAGGTGGTGGTGGAGTCCGGATCACTCCAAGGACGAAGGCTTCTGTAGATGTTGAAGTAGTCGCTGGAGTTGGAGCTGAGGTAGACGCTGGAGCTGAGGCCGTAGCTGGTGCTGAAGTGATGGCTCTGGTGTCAGCAACTGGTAGTGCAGACGACCTCGGACCTCGTGGCACTCTAGAAAATGCTTGAGTCGTGGTCCTGCCTCTCCTCTCATTCATGTCCTCCTGGAGCTGCTCCACTGCAGACTGTACTTCTGTTACCTTGACATCCAAGTCATAGAACTTCTGTTCCATGATCCTCTCTAGGCTCTGCTGATTTTTAGTGAGTTTGCCAAACTTTGCTCAATTCTCAGCGTGGATGCAATCAAGTAACTGAGCTGCTCTTGCTTGGTCTTCAAGAAATAGTCAGATGCCTCCTCTTGAGTAGGCATCCTGGCAGCTTTTTCCTTCTTCGCCTTCTCCTTCTTTGCAAATGCTTGTGCAGACGATGGCTCGTTCTCAGTCATAACAACTTCATTGTCCTCGAAATCTGGATGGATGGGCAGGTGTTCCTTATCCAACAAATATACGCCCGTGCCCATCTTGGAGTTGATGAGCTCCTGAATCTGAGGGGCATATCCATAGCTCCTCTTCTGATCTCCCGCAGTCCTTTTGATCATTTCCACTATAAGGCTCATAACTTTGAATTTTTGAGGCACGTCAAAAACATGAAGCAAATTGATCGCGTGACCTCTGATCATCTTGTGATCTCCAGACTTGGGCAGAAGGGTGTGCCTAAGGATCCAGTTGATCGTAGGCAATCCTGAGAGCAGATAATGCACTGAGCCAAACTTGAATGTGTCAAGTGCTTCATTGGGATCTCCTTGTACATGTTGGACATTGAGTTATGATCCATTTTCTTCTTGGCATAGATATCCAAGTCCTCATCTTGCTCTTCTGGGGCATTGATGATCTGTGCCCACTCAGCCACTATAGATTGATACCTTGTACCCTCAGACATCCATGTAATCCTCCCATCTGGATAAAAGTGTGCCGTGGAGTAGAACTGCATGATAAGTTCCTCGTTCCACTTTGTGAGCTTCTGCCCAACAAAGTCGGCTACTCCACAAGCACTAAAGCTGTCAAATACTCCTGGGTAGTACTCCTCATTCTCCTTGATATAGGTCCAGTCGACCCATCTCATGTCACATACGATTGGCTTCTTGTCAAGTAGCACTGTCTCATAGAAATCTTGCTGCTCCTTGGTATGAAATCTGTAATCCACGGCAGTCCTTCTCCTAGAAGCATATGGATCTGCTTCTCTCCATTTCCTGAGCCTCGAGTCTCTCCTGAGCTTCATATCCTCAGCCACAGGATGAGCATCGTTGTGGTCTGGGATCTTGGGCTTGAGCTTCCGAAGGACATTCTCTTCCTCATCCTCAGCAACAGTCTCAGGCACTGGGGCCTTGTTCTTCTGAGCTGCAGGAATGCTCCGTGTGTTTCTCTTTGGAGCTGTCTTAGGCTTAGATGCAGCCTTAGGAGCTTCCTTGGGCTTGGATGCAGCTCCCCTTGACCTTATGGCATCTCCCATAAGTTTGGGTGCCTTGGGCGCTGGTGCAGCTGCCTCTTCTTCCTCCTCCTCTTCTACCATGATGGAGGCTTTTCCAAGCACTTTGGCTACAGTCTTCTTCACTCTTTCTTTCCTCTTTTTGCTCTCAGCAGCAATGGGCTCAATGGGAGCAGGTGCAGGCTTCTCAGTTGAAGCTCTAGCCTTTGACATTGGTTGCCTGCCTGCTGGCCTCTTGATTTTCAGGCCTGGCTTTGAGCCTTGAGCTGGCTCAGCTCTCTTGGAAGTGGCCTCTTCCTCTGCCACATAATCCTCATCTTCTGAGTCTGAAGTTTTCTTCTTCCTTTGTCTCGTGGCAGCCTTTGGCAAATTGCTAGGAGTGCTCCTGCTGCCTTCATCAGATGAACTGGAGGGACTAGTGCCCTCACTCATGACCACTTGCTGCTCTGACAGATTCTGGCTATCACCCTGGTCTGACATGCTGTAAACTGACTGCTGACCCTGTGAATAGATTATAGAAGAGATAGAGTGGATGAGCATCACAAAAAGCAGAGATTTTTGCAAAAGATTAATTCAAAAACTTAGTTTTAGTTTCCCACTGAAAGCATCTCAAATCTACCGATTTTCAAACTCGGTGACACCGAAGCAGTTTTGGCACCAGAATTGGTGAACTCGGTAGGACCGAGTCACAGTTCGGTGGCACCGAGACTGCTAGGGTTTCACAGAATTCCAAAATCGGTCGCACCGATAAGTTATTCTCGGTCAGACTGAGTTTCACTTGTGCAATGGCAAAAGCCAGATCGGTGGGACCGAGTTTTTCAACTCGGTGGGTCCGAGATGGTTTCGGCGGAAACCTAACCCTAAAATTTTCGAATTAAACCTAATCTACGAGCGTTTTGACTGGATAGAAGTGTTTCAATCGTGGCAAGAATCATGATGATCACAATGTGCTAGGAATCAGATTGAGGAATAGCACAAAGATCAAGTCCATACCCTAGTTTGGCGTGGACTTGCTACGGCGGCAACGGCGGGGCAGAAATCCGTTGACGGCGGCGGAGACCAGCGACTTGAGGCTGCTGGCGGCGAGGAGGACGATCCGGAGACCCAGGAGGCAGAGCGAGCTATGCGCGGGCGAAGAGGTTTCGGAGAATTTCCAAAATTCTGCCCGTGACTATATATAGCCCGACCCTGTCGGTGTGACCGAGTGGAACAACTCGGTGGCACCGAGATGCGAAACTGTGTGCAGTTATTGCAACTCGGTGTAACCAAAAAGTTCAAATCGGTTGCACCGAGATCGAAAACCTAGATCAACTTAATGAACTCGGTAGGACCGAAAATGGAGTATCGGTCAGACCGAGATTCACAAAGAGGTTTTGGAAGTTTAAGTCTATGACGAATCGGGGACTCCGAGCGCTCCTCACACAGAGTGGTTCGAATCTGACTTGATCAAATTTTGTGATGCAGGATGAATAGAGTTTGAGACGGGAAAAGCATAGATAGCTAGAGGAGGTTCTTAGGCATTCTTGTCCATCCACTTGGCAAAAGAAGATAAAGCCGAACAATCAAAGCAACAAGTGGATGTCCTCGAATGAGTAAAATATGCAATCAGCATGCTCACACAATAAGATAGCAAATGAAATATGTGGCAAAGCATGCACAACCAATTCTAGCATCTATCAAGCAATTTGCGATGACTAGGTCATCTATATATGAGTATATTGACTTAGGAGTCAAGTGAGAACACTTGATCGTAGGTCATACTCATTGTTTAAGCTCAAGTGGGGTTACCACTTTTACATAAAGCATTGTTTTGTTCACATCTTTAGAGTTGCTTTAGCTCAGTCTTAGAGTAAAGCTCCCCCTAGATGTGATATCCCCCCTAAGAGGGATGAACTAACCTTGGATTTTGTCGATGATGACTTCATGTAGACATTGAAGATGTGGATGCTCAGTGTTGATGTAGATCTTTTGGAGCTATCCATTTGAGTGAATTGCACTTTCAATACCTACATGGGTTAGTCCCACAAGGAACAAACAAGGATATCCATAGACATAGAGTGATGCACACAAAAGATGATGTCCATGAAAACTTTTAGGTTACCTTGTCCCTTGTCTTACCAACAAGAGGGTTTGTGACTCCTTGAACTAGTGCAAGATGTGGAAGTTGATTGCACTTGTTCTTGCCAAAATGATAAGAGTGAAGTATGTTGGCGGAGCCACCCTCAAGAACTCTCTAGTTCTTCTTCTTTTGGATCCACATCATCTTGATGGGAATCCTTGGAGTTGTAGTCGTACTTGATGAAGTGGAACTTGAGGTAGTCTTGGGAATCCACTTGACTAAGGTCTTAGGAGCTTCTTCAAATGCATCAATTTCCTCTTGAAGCTTGTCCTTCCCTTTTTGCTTGTAGTCTTGTGGTGGAAGATCATCTTGAGCTTGTGTCCCCTTGAAAAACTTCTCTTGTTGAGGGACAAACTTTGTCTTGGGGTATTGATCTTCTTCCCATTCAACTCCATTGGCATTGAACTTTTGTTCAAAACCAATACCTTGATTCTTCCGGTGCATTCCTTGCTTGCGCACAATTTCCTCGAATTGCTTACTCCCGGCAAGGCTTTTGTACACTCCTTTCTCTATAATTCCCTTCAATAAGCTATTTTCTTGCTCAAGTGTAACTTGGCTAAGAGAATCATTAGTGGAATCAAGAGAACTACTAGAAGCAACAATATTGGATTTAGCATGATCATTGTTACTACTAGCGGAAGAATCTTTCTTGTTAGATTTGACTTGAGGCATGTAAGTGGATAAGAGTAAACGCTTGGCAATGTAAGAAGAACTTTTCTTGCGGAGATCATCATTGATTTCCTTTAAGAACTCATGCTCTTGCTCAAGATTGAGCTTTTCAAAGCGTAGCTTCTCATGAGCTCTTAAAAGTTCTCGATGATCTTTGAAGATAGTGTCATGTGCTAACTTAAGAGTTTTTAGTTCTTTAGTTAGAGCCTCAATCTTCTCCTTATCATTGTCATTCGTTGTATCTTGATTAGCATGATTAATTGGTCTTTCATCATAGTATTCATCACTAGAGTTGTCACCAAGCAAATCATCACCTAACAAGTCATCTTCATCACTATCGAAATCAACATACTCGGGGTGTGTTACCTTAGGACCTTTGGCCATGAAGCATCTTCCAATTCCTTAATTTGGTGAGTCAAATATGTCGTAGGAGTTGGTTGACACAAGTGCTAGACCGGCAACACCTTCATCTTGAGTATCTTCGGAGTCGGAGTGATAACTTCTCTCGGAGTGGCTCTCGGAGTCGGAGCCGGATACCCATTCACCAACATGAGCTTGATGTCTTCGTCTTGTGTAGCTCCTTGATGACTTTTCCTTCCTTTCCGAATCCTTGCTTCTCCGTGAGTATCTTCATCCATAACGATCATCTCTACTCCTTCTCTCTCTTGGTGGTGATCCTTTGCTTCTTCTTTTTGGAGAATCTTCTCTTCTCTTGTAGGGAGCCGTACACTCGTTGGAATAGTGTCCGGGTCTTCCACAATTGTAGCAGTTTCTCTCTCGACTAGAAGATCTTTTGTCATTGTAGGACCTTGACTTGGAGCTTCTATCTTTGCTTCTACTCTTGTAGAACTTGTTGAAGTTCTTCACCATTAAGCTCAATTCTTCATTGAAGTCTTGTTTCTCACTTGATGATGTAGGGGCTTCACATCAGGCTTTATAGGCACCACTTGACTTGTTCTGAAGTTCCTCTTTATCCTTAAGTGACATCTCATGAGCAACAATTCTTCCAATCACTTCCGTTGGCTTGAGATCTTTGTAATTGGGCACCATTTGGATTAATGTGCACACGGTATCATATTTTCCATCCAAGGCTCTTAGGATCTTCTTGATGATGAATATATCGGTCATCTCTTCACTTCCTAAGCCGACAATCTCATTTGTGATGAGAGCAAGCCTAGAGTACATTTCAGCGACACCTTCACCATCCTTCATCTTGAACTTGTCAAGTTGGCTTTGAAGCACATCCAACTTGGATTCCTTGACGGAGTCGGTACCTTCGTGCATATCAATCAAAGTGTTCCAAATTTCCTTTGCAATCATCACACAATTCAAGCAAGCATGCAAAGAGTTTATGGGCAGTGGAAAGTAAAGCATGCAACTTGCAAGAATATAAAGGGAAGGGTTTGGAGAATTCAAACGCTATTGGAGACACGGATGTTTTTCCCGTGGTTCGGATAGGTGGTGCTATCCTACATCCACGTTGATGGAGACTTCAACCCACGAAGGGTAACGGTTGCGCGAGTCCACACAAGGCTCCACCCAAGGGCAACGGTTGCGCGAGTCCACGGAGGGCTCCACCCACGAAGGGTCCACGAAGAAGCAACCACCCACAAAGGGTCCACGAAGAAGCAACCTTGTCTATCCCACCATGGCCATCGCCCACGAAGGACTTGCCTCACTAGCGGTAGATCTTCACGAAGTAGGCGATCTCCTTGCCCTTACAAACTCCTTGGTTCAACTCCACAATCTTGTCGGAGGCTCCCAAGTGACACCTAGCCAATCTAGGAGACACCACTCTCCAAGAAGTAACAAATGGTGTGTAGGTAATGAACTCCTTGCTCTTGTGCTTCAAATGATAGTCTCCCCAACACTCAACTCTCTCTCATAGGATTTGGATTTGGTGGAAAGAAGATTTGAGTGGAAAGCAACTTGGGAAGGCTAGAGATCAAGATTCATATGGTAGGAATGGAATGTCTTGATCTCAACACATGAGTAGGTGGTTCTCTCTCAGAACAAATGAGTTGGAATGATGTGTGTGTTCTGATGGCTCTCTCACTCAATGAGAAAGAGGTGGAGGGGTATATATAGCCTCCACACAAAATCCAACCGTTACACAGTTTTCCAATCTCGGTGGGACCGAATAAATGAACTCGGTCTGACCGAAATAGTAAACCTAGTGACCGTTAGGAATTTCGGTGGGACTGACATGCAACTCGGTGGGACCGATTCGGTTAGGGTTTGGGCATAACGTAATCTCGGTGAGACCGATTACACAAACTCGGTGAGACCGAATTTGGTAATTAGCTAACCAGAGAGTTGGTCAGGCAAACTCGGTGGGACCGATTTGCTCTTTCGGTGAGACCGAGTGGAACTCGGTCAGACCGAAAAGTTACAAAGGGGAAACACTGAGTTTACATTGCAATCTCGGTGGGACCGATTCGCTCTTTCGGTGGGACCGAAAAGTTACGAAAGGGAAACAGAGAGTTTGCAACCCCATCTCGGTGGGACCGAGATCCTTATCGGTAGAACCGAATTGCTAGGGTTTGGCAGTGGCTAATGACAAGTGAAACTCGGTGGCGCCGGATAGGAAAAATCGGTAGGACTGAGTTTGGCTTAGAGTTTAGGTCATATGTGGATGTGGGAAAGTAGTTGAGGGTTTTTGGAGCATATCACTAAGCACATGAAGCAAGAGGCTCATTAAGCAACACCTCATCCCTCCTTAGTAGTATTGGCTTTTCCTATGGACTCAATGTGATCTTGGATCACTTAAAATATAAAATGAAGAGTCTTGAGCTTTTGAGCTTGAGCCAATCCATTGTCCTTAGCATTTTGAGGGTTCCACTTTCACATCCATGCCATGCCAATCATTGAGCTTCCCTGAAATAATTGTCTTGGAATAGTATTAGCTCAATGAGCTATATGTTGTTATGAATTACCAAAACCACCTAGGGATAGTTGCACTTTCAGGTGATTTGTGTGTAACGATTAGATTTTGTGTGGAGGCTATTTATACCCCTCCACCCACTCTCATTCATGGAGAGAGCCATCAGAACATGCCTACACTTCCAATATACATTTTCTGAGAGAGAACCACCTACACTGTGTTGAGGTCAAGATAGTCCATTCCAACCACATAAATCTTGATCTCTAGCCTTCACCAAGTTGCTTTCCACTCAAATCATCTTTCCACCAAATCCAAATCCTGTGTGAGAGAGTTGAGTGTTGGGAGACTATCATTTGAAGCACAAGAGTAAGGAGTTCATCATCAACACACCATTTGTTACCTCTTGGAGAGTCGTGTCTCCTAGATTGGTTAGGTGTCACTTGGGAGCCTCCGTCAAGATTGTGGAGTTGAACCAAGGAGTTTGTAAGGGCAAGGAGATCGCCCACTTCGTGAAGATCTACCCAAGTGAGGCAAGTCCTTCGTGGGTGATGGCCATGGTGGGATAGACAAGGTTGCTTCTTTATGGACCCTTCGTGGGTGGAGCCCTCCGTGGACTCGCGCAACCGTTACCCTTCGTGGGTTGAAGTCTCCATCAACGTGGATGTACGATAGCACCACCTATCGGAACCACGCCAAAAATCTTCGTGTCTCCAATTGTGTTTGCACACTCCAATCCCATCCCCTTACATACTTGCAACTTGCATGCTTTACTTTCCGCTGCTCATTTACTCTTGTCATGCTTGCTTGATATGTATTGTGAATGTTTAAATTTGTGCCAAAACTCTACTTAAACCTAAAGAAATTAAAAACTGTAACTTTTCTTGATTAAAGTCTATTCACCCCCCTCTAGACTCCACTTCTCGATCCTTTCAGTAGCTCTATGTATGTGTCTCACCTTCCGATTGACATGATGACATGCCAGCTGTTGGAATTTCAAGACCATAATGTGAACTTCTAGTAAATACTTTTTCAAACTTCATGAATGCACACAAGTCGCGAACGGAATACTTTTTCAATCATGTGAACTTTTGGTAACACTACTTGTGGACCTATTGTATTTGAGGTGACTTGAAGTTAAATAGGTGCATATTAAGTTATCGTGGAACAATACTGAAGATCATAGTGATGCACCACTTGACCAGTTTCCACTATAGTCTCTATCGGCGCCACTGGTGAGCAGTTCTCTCAGAAGTGCAAGATGCAGAAACCACTTGGCGTCCAGATGTGCTCAACCGGTACCATGAGTTTGCTTCTCCGTTGTGCTCTTTGGTGGCTCCCGGGTTGTTGGATATTCTCAAGATTTCTCATTTCCATGTTTTTTGTAGGAGGACGAGATGGTTATGCCCAACAACCACTGATACAATCACCTGACAATTTATTTTTGCGTTCCTCTTCCATAGCAGTGAAAATGATCCATAGATTTTGGAGGTTGTTTTTACCTGAAAGGAGATTCATATATAATGAGGTGTTTCGCTTTAGGGATGTTGTGTCTTGACTTTGTTGATCAAACCATGCATCCAAGTACGTGGCATGGAAATGGAACCGGAAACTATGACTTGAACTGAATTGCTTGGCATACCCCATCAGCGTCCATAACAATGATATGTTTCCTTTTCATTCCAGTTTTTATGATTGAGAATGTGCTGGAAACTTCTCCTTAGGTCACTCTTATTATACGTCCGACTCTTTGCATTGAACACATACATTTAATTTTCTAAATATTTTGTTTAGATGTTTCTTACAAAGAAATCAACTCGATTGAAGGTGGTTTTGTTATCTGCAATATAATACATGGCAAGGACAATCCCTTGGTTATATTAAAATTTATGTGATATCATGTACTCCCTTCGTCCCATAATATAAGACGTTATTACAACAATGTGTGAGTATATCGGTTGTAATAAGATTTTATATTATGAGACGGAGGGAGGGCAATACATATAATTTAAGGATAGTAAGCTCCTTAGAAAGGGAGCTCTTCGTGCATTATGGTTGGATTGAACATGGTTGTTCGTGTTTGATGTTTTATCCACTTTAATCCAACTATTAGGTGTGTGTGGCGTGCGTGTAGATCTCCCTTGGTCATGCGTGTCCAACAAATGACGGGGCGAAGCTAGATTTACCAACAGCCCACGAAAACACACAGCACAATACATATCATTCAACAAACATTAAATAAAGGAAGTACACAACAAACATGACAGTGAAAATCGGCACAGTGAAGCGCGCGTCAGCTTCTAGTTCATCACCAATCATCGGAGAAGCGACCGTGTTGCCTGTCATGCCCATGATGAACAGTGTCCCGTTCTATAACACTTCGCTGCAATCATGTACATTGGTCACCGTCGCCGTAATCGGTTGAAAACATAACACTGAATGGCTGACCTGGGCTGTGGGCTCCATGTCGACTCAACAGTCACACTCTTAGTCAAACGTCACACAGACATGAGGTAGTTTGGGGGAGCCTTGGCGACCACACAACCATGCATATAATGTGCCGCGCAAACTTGCCTCTCGCTTGCTAGGTTACCGACCTGATGTTCCTAGCTGTCGGCTGAGCCTGATATGTAAATGTACTAGCAAGATGCCCGTGCATTGCACGGAACATCAAGATGCAGTTTTTACAAAACACTTGTTGTGATTGGCCCACACGGGAGTAATCTCATGTAAAAACTAATGATATCTCAACAAAGAGGAGAGATAAGGTGAGGAGACGTGGGGCTTGGTGGTGATTGATGATCGGACTAAGCGGAGGCATGGGGATGAACGACGCCGGCATTGGCCACCATGCCAGACTGTTCTAGAGACTTCCTTTTTAATTGCTCAACAATGAAGTTATGGGAGATAAGGATGACCGAGGAAAGGCTTTATTTGCAAATATGAAGAGAGGTGCGGATATCTTTTTGCAAAATTTATTATAGTTTACTTTCTATCTGTCAGATATAAATTAGACGGTCTATATTGCAAGATGACAAGCACATCATTATGACCAACTCGAATTTTCATAAGAATAAATGTAATCATTCCCTGATTGAGACATGGTGCGTTCGTGTGTCAGCTATACAGTAAGATGCGTGCAACCTAGCAATCGATCATGATCTTATTGCTGGTCCAAGTGGTCATCTCTTTCGTTTTGCAGTTTCTTTTTTCATCTCTTTTTGCATTTTCTATTTCTTTTTTAATAAATTCAAAAGGTTTATAAATATTCCAAAATTTCAATTTTGTTCAAAATTTGAATTTTGTTCATTTTGTAAAAATTGCTCGGACTTCAAAAAATGTTCCAAATTTGGAAATATGTTTGGCAATTTCAAACATATTCGCATTTTTAAAATTTATTCCCATTTTTCAAATTTGTTAATAAATTAAAAAACAAATTGTGGAATTTCCAAATCTGTTTTGAGTTTTCACCATTCTTAAAAATTGCTCGCGGATTCAAAAAAACACGATTCTAAATTTTGTTCAAAATTTCAATCAATGTCCCATTTCTAAAATTTGTTCATGTTTTCAATAATTGTTCTCACGTTCAAAAATGTTTGTTTCTTCAAAAAATGCTCGACTTTCAAGGAATAATCAAGTTCTAAAAAATTGGATCAAAAATTTCAAGATTCAAAAATTCACTCTTTCCATAAATATTGTTCGGGTTTGATATTTTTCAAGATCTGGTGCTGCTGTTTTATAGTTCTTTAATATTTCGTGTTGTTTTTGTAGACACTAGCACTCGTTGGCTCTAGTGGCCAACATCCACGGGACCTCCTGTTCAGCGCTTATAGCACCGTGGAAGCGAACTGGCGCTCACTGCAGCGTCCTAGCGGGCCGGCTCATGAACGCTCAGCACATCGAAGACTGTAGCGCGAAAATCCACCAAAAAATGTGGTACCCCTAAAAAAACAAAAAAAAAATGTGGTGGCTAGGGGGTATCGAACTCACAAACTACATTCCAGAAAGAGATTAGCTACCACTGTATCATCTCACTGCTCGTTACAAACTGCAGCGCGCACACATTAAAAACATTTGTAACAGCGCTACTTAAATAGAACTCGCATATTCAAAAAAGCTTATGAAATTAAAAGACTTCACTAACTTGAGAAACAAATAAAGAATTTAAAAAATAATAGTCAGCTTGAAAAAAGTTCATCAATTTTGAAAAATAAAATCACCAATTGAAAACGTTCATTGGAATTGAAAAAGGTTCATCAATTTTGAAAATGGTAATCGGATTTGAAAAAAGTTCATCAATTTTCAAAAAGGTTCATCGAATTTGAAAAAAGTACATTGATTTTTAAAATAGTTGAAAAAACTAAAAAAATCGTCAATTTTAATAAAAAAATCATCAAATTGAAAATTATTCATCCAATTTGAAAAAACATTCATGCAATTTCAAAAAAGTTCACGAATTTGAATAAAAGTTCATCGATTTGGAAAAGAAACTTTAAGAAATATTATAACAAAACCACTTATTTAAGAAAATAAAAACCAAATAAGACCAGCAAACCCGGAAAGAAAATCGGCAAACTGAAAGAACACATAAAAGGAAAAGAAAACAACAATGTGCACGAGTGGTTAAGATAGCCTGGTTGTTACGGCTGTACCAACAGATAGGCTGCGGATTCGAACCTGATTGCCGCACCTTTTTTGGTTTTCAACAGAAAAAAGAGAAGGTATATGTGGGCCGGTTCAGCAATTTGTACTGTAACCAGGCCTGAAGCGCGGAATAGGAAGCGCCAGTGAATAGGCCGCGGTTCGTATCCTCGCAAGCCCACTTTCTTTTAGGTGTTTTTTTATCTACAACAGCCGCTATTGGGTCGGCCCGGCGCGGCTTTAGTGTGTGATTCACCGACTATCTACTGCAAAACACGACATATAGGAGGTCCTCAGCGCAGGGGCTATAGGCTATTTCATCAACCGGCGCACACCTCCCCTCGGCTCTGCGTTCGGCCTATTCATTTTTTTTCTGTTAACCTCCAAAGAATGTGTGTGCGACTTGATTTGAACTCCACACCACTTCGTTTAGTACAAACAGCGTAACTAACTTGTTGTGCCTACTTTACTTTCTTCAAATGCAACGTTAAAATAACGCAGTGGTTTTCATGTTTGGCTTTTCCTTTTTTTTCAGTTTAGCTTCGCCGGTTTATGTTCTTTTTCGTTTCATTTTCTTTTCTCTTTCTCTTTCTCTTTCGTTTTTCTACTTATCCTTTTTCAAAATTCTTTTTTTAAATGATGTACTTTTCTTACATTCATAAATATTTTCCTAAATTCAAAAAAAAAATCGATGAACGTTTTCCTAAATCTGTGAACTTTGTTTCAAATGCATGAATGTTTTTCAAATCCATGAACTCTTTTCAACTTTTGCCAACTTTTCTTCAAAACCTATGAACTTTTTTCATATTCCTGAACTTTAGTTTTGGAAATTGCTGAAATTTTAAAAAATACGCGAGTTTTTTTTTTCAAAAATTGCGGATTTGTTTTCCAAAGTCGATGAAGTTTTTGAATTCATGTTGTTTTCAGAATCATGAACTTTTTAAAATCAATGAACCTTTTTTATTTTGCAAACTTTTTTCGAATCTATGAACTTTTTTGAATTCATGTACTTTTTTGATTTTTTGCTATTTTTTGTCTTTAGTTTTCTTAGTTTTTCTAAAGTCACAGTTGACTGGGCAACCATCCATAGGTCAACCCTGATCGAGCGAACCTAGGCGACCCTGGATGAGCGACCACACCGCCACGTAACTGGGCCGGTCCATAATGCGGGCACGTGGGTGTCGTTTTTCCTAGCTGGCGCTTTAGGCGACAACGGGGGGGTCTCATCTCGGTCAACCAGAGCAGTTAACTGGAGGTTACGCGGGGGCAGGGGCCTTTAAGGGTCACTTTTGCTAGCCTCCAGCCGGTGCCACATGTCGCACGCTAGGCGCTCCCTCTGGATCTCTTCCTAAAAATATTCTACACGTGTTTTCGTATTCTAGATGATTTTTTTTGTCTTTTTTGGTTTCCAAGTTTTCCCTTTGTTTTATCTAGGTTTTGGAGAGAAAATTATCTATTAATTTTTTGAGCGGAAAAGAACTCTTACCTTTTTGTTTGGCTTGAGACTAAATCATCGTGGCTCTAGTATGATTCTAAGGTTTTGATTGAACTTAATAAAACGCCAGTCGCTATCTGAATGACTAAACAAATATGTGTCTGGTCCATGAAAAACTGCATTCGGTCTCCCAAAACAGCTATGCTTTCACGAGAAGTATGGATTTGCTCTCGTGAGAAGCACAACGAGAAAAAAAAGTGTGTCCACGAGAAACACAATTGTGCTTCTTAAAAAAGGAAAAGAAATTTGTGCTTACACAAGAGGAACATATTTGCTTCCACAAGTTGTGCTTCTTCGAAAAAAAATATGTTGCTTCTCGTGGAAGCATAGTTTTTCTACCGCGAGAAGCACATATTCTCCAAAAGATGGGAAAAACAATGTGTGTGCTTTAAAAAATGTGAAAAACCGCAAACATGCTTCCAGGCTTCTTTTTTTCTTCCTTTTTTGGTGTTCATTTTTTCGTGAACTAGTTTTTTTTTGTTATTTTCGTGTTTTGAGCTTTATTTGTATCCTTTTCTAGTTTTTTTTCTATTTTAGGTTTTTTCTGTTTAAAAAATCGTCGAAACATATTAGCATGAGTTCTACTTTCGATGATTTCAACGTGAGAGATTCAACATTGAATGCAGTTCAAGATTTGGACGCAAGGTTCAAAAGATAAATTGTTTTGAATAAATAAATCTAAAAAAACGGATACACTTGGTTGCGACAAATGATGTGCATGCAATGTGCCACTTATCAGCGCCAGAGAAGGTGGGGGTTAGAGCATCTACAACTGAACTTTGCAAATCTCACCCCGCAAACGTCTGCGGAAGCACTCGGTGCTCGGGTGCGTCCGCTTTGACCCCCTACTTTTTTTGTCACACATCCACACTCCCTAAAATTGTTGTTCTTATTTTAAATATTTCAACAAACAGGTCGCGGACGACACTGCAGAGCATGCTCGGAGCACACTTGGACGCCACGACAACCACAGATGAAGGTGTCGCCGCCCCGAGCATGCCATGCCCCACGGCCTCGCAGTCATCATGCCGCCCATGCGTGCCTACGCCATCGCCCCCACCCCACGCCTCCATGCTTCGCATAAGCATCGCGCTTCCTCACAGCGGTTGCCTCCCACGCCGCTACCATCCAAGAGAAAGTGAAACGGCGCCCCGCCGGTGCCGGCGTTCGTCTAGTTGCGCCCTCTGGCGAGGACGAGCAGGCAGGAGGGGAGCAAAGGGAGGGAGGCGATGGAGTCGTTTTCCCCCCAAAAATTGAGGTAATATCACTGCAAGTCATAGAACTCGTGCTTGACGTTCAGTTTGACGCTAGAACTTTAAAAATATGGATTTGTAGTCATGTAACTTCACATCTCGTGCAAATACAATCACAAAACATGTATGAGGACATATGAGCCGCTTGCATGGCATGCCACGTGCGTATGGCTCCACGGTGCGTATGGCTCCATGGTCAGCCAGTGATAGAGGAGGGCGCGATGTATTTGTGCTCAAAACTCCTTGCTCTTTTTATTTGCGGAAAACTCCCTCTCGAGGAGCATTGTGGTTAGGGAAAATAGGAATAAAAAAACGCGCCGATGACCTCTTAACGGGCAACGTAAACCACGCACGGCCTAACCACTCGGCCATGCACTATTCCTGTTGGAGTATCATACAAAATGTTTTTCAGTACGATGTTCGCGTGGACATCAGCCATAGCAAATAATAAACGCAAACTAAAAAAGAATTCACCAGCCGTTCACGACTGATAATATAATCTCAGCAATAAAAAAACGCTTAAATATTCACGTGTCATAAACTTCATTAAAATTGTTCATATATAATTTTAAAATATACATATAGTTAAAATGACATTTATGAATTATAAAAATGCTTTTCTAATCTAAGAAATAAAATATTTTAAAATTTACAATTCAGAAATGTTAATTTAATCATAAAAATATTTCAAGAATTATAGGAGCATTTTTATAATTTAATGTTTGTATAATTAAAAATATTCATATTCTAAGTTTAAACTGTTGATATGAATATATTAAATCGTGTCTAATATTTAAATTATATAATTTTATTGAATATCAATCATCAGTAAAAAATATACATAAGTGAACATTGATTAATATTTAGTAAATGCATGTATTCATCATTTAGTATAATTTAAATATAAGCCGCGGATGTATAAATTTCCATGGATTCATTAAACATATTTATTTTAACAAAAATCACTTTCCGTATTATCTATTTTTTATATGATACGTATGTTTATATTTAAATGTTTTTATTTACTAATCATTGTTTGTATGCATAACATTTTTAAAACACAAATATTTGAACATTATTTATTACTTATGTTTTAAATACATATTTGAAAATATCTTGAATGATTTTATTTAAATGTTTTTATTACTTATTATGTTTTACTAAATATATTTTATATAATACACTGGTTCATATTTGAATGTTTTTATTTACTAATCATCGTCTGTATGTATATTAGTTTTAACACAAATATTTGAACATAACTTTATTACTTACATAAAACACTAAAAAAATAGCGCGTGAAAAATGTTGAAGTGGGATTTGAAGCTAACTGGTGATATTTGAAGCTAACAGGTGAAGTGGTTGTACTGGAACGTCTCGTCTTAGTAGGTGTCGGGTTCGAGACCTGACGCCCACATTTTTTGTTAATTTTCTCATATATAAATAGTATAGTTGTTGGCTAATGCAAGGTTGTTTGGGTTCGCCGCGTGGCCGTGCCAGTGGCGGCGGCGCCGGTGCCTGTCGTGAGCCGCGTCAATGGCGGCACGATGATGAAGGCGATGACTACGACGACCGGACGGGCGGCCCTGGCGACAGGCGGGCTGGGCGCAACCATGGCGAGACCATTGCGCGCCCCCGCTCATGCTCCCCGCGTCGGCGTGACGGCTATGAGGCTGGCCGCCGTGGCAACGGCAGGCGGCGTCACGCGGCCGAGTCCTCCGCGACTGTGGGCTGCTTTAGGAAGATGGGTGTGGTGGCGCTGGCCGAGGCCAAGGTCCGGTGGGTCTTCGGCGGCAAGGAGGCTGACGAGCGTCTCACGCTGCGTGAGGTTGTGCTTCGAGAGGCGGCCGAGCTGCGTCGCCTTATCGCCCTGCCGGCTGCGTCTGCCACGGCTTCAGCCGGTCTCGGCCTGGCGTTGCCTCCGCTCGTCCTGGAGCCTGCTCCCGAGGCCGCGGGGAAGGAAGCCTGGTTCGGTGGGGCATGCAGTGCTCTAGGAGCGCTCTGCATCGTTGACGCCCCTCCATGTTTTGGCGCTCTGCCTCCTTTGTCCGGCTTGATGACTGCGAGCCGCTGCGCTTCTCCCGTGTGCTCCGTGACAGCCGTGGTCGACTCGCCGCCTTGTAGCGGCCCCATGATCACTCCGCTGGCCTCTTCCCTGCCACCTGCGGCGCTCCTGGGTCCCTACCTTGCGGCCTCCGTGTCCGTGTGGGCCTTGTGGGTGCCACGGCTGTGTCGCCGACGCTGGCCTCCTCTCAGGCCTCCCCTGCCCAGGCGGGCCACCTTGGCGCCTCTGTTGAGGCGCAGGAGGGCGCCTCCACGCCTGCTGCCGACGCGGTACCGGGGAGCGCTTCCATGCCTGCTGCCGACGAGCTCGGCCGGTTCCTGGACTCCATCGCCGCCCCCTGCAGCGCCCCTGTTGCCTGCCCCGGTGCCGAAGCCAACCAGGACTCGTGGAGCCAGAGGCGTCAACCTATCTTCGCCTCGCAGGAGCGAGAGAATCTCCCAAAAGAAGACGCGGCAGTGCCTTCAGGGTAGCTCGGCGGTCCATGAGCTGATTGCCCGTGCCTGCAACCTGCTCGACCCGGACGCGGAGATGGACGCCGGGTCCAATCTGCCTACGAGGCGCTGTTCAACACGCCACTTGCTGCTCCTGTCATCCAGGTGAAAGGATCAATATAGTTGACTAGAGGGGCGGGATAGGCAACTAACAATTTTTAGCTTTTCTTTACCAAATTAAACTTTGCATCAAAGTAGGTTGTCTAGATGTGCAACTAGATGAGCAACCTATATGATGCAACAACAACAAGTACACAAGCAAACAAGGGAAATAACACAAAAAGCTTGCACAAGTAAAGGTACGAGATAACCAAGAGTGGAGCCGGTGAAGACGAGGATGTGTTACCGAAGTTCCTTCCTTTTGAGGGGAAGTACGTCTCCGTTGGAGCGGTGTGGAGGCACAATGCTCCCCAAGAATCCACAAGGGCCACCGTATTATCCTCACGCCCTCACACAATGTGAGATGCCGTGATTCCACTATTGGTGCCCTTGGTGGCGGCGACCGGACCTTTACAAACAAGGTTGAGGCAATCTCCACAACTTAATCAGAGGCTCCCAACAACACCATGAAACTTCACCACAATGGAATATGGCTCCGCGATGACCTCAACTGTCTAGGGTGCTCAAACACCCAAGAGTAACAAGATCCGCAAGGGATTAGTGAGGGGGGATCGAATTTCTCTTGATGGAAGTGTAGATTGAGGACTTCTCAACCAATTCCTAGAAAATCAACAAGTTTGATTGGCTAGGGAGAGAGATCGGGCGAAAATAGAGCTTGGAGCAACAATGGAGCTTAGGGTTGGAAGAGGTGGTCAACTCGGAGAAGAAGACACCCCTTATATAGTGGAGAGACACATCCAACTCTTATCCACTTAACTAGCCCGCGACCTGCGGTACTACGCACCAACCAAGCGGTACTACCGCAAGGGCTCATGGTACTACCGCAGCGAGCCGCGGTACTACCGTGGCCATGGCAGGAGCTAGCCCAGGTCTGTAGCAACGAAGCTGGGGCGGTACTGCCGCTCGCGCGGTACTGCCGCACCCCCTTGCGGTACTACCACAAGGCATGATTGGACCAGCCTGGGAAGGGCGTGGACAAATAAAGAAACGTCCGTGGCAACTTCCGCTGATTTTCAAACAGCGCAAAAATCCGACACGGTACTACCGCTCAAGGCACGCGGTACTACCGCGTAGGGAGCGGATGTAAAAAATTACATCCGCCCCTACTTCCGCTTATGGTGATGTGTCAGACCAGGACTCACGGTACTACGGCTCCCAAGGAGCGGTACTACCGTGACCACCTGCGGTACTACCACAGGGGCCTGCGGTACTACCGCTCCAAAGAGCAGTACTACCGCAAGCCCCAGAACAGCAACACTAGGAATTCTTCTTTTTGCACAAACACGAAGAAACGGAGGATGCTCCAAAGTGCTAAGGGAAAGGCGGTGCAAAGAGGAGTAAACATGTACGTGACAATTCCACCCAAACCTTTCCAAAGCGGACCCCCTCTTAATAGTACGACTTTCCTACGACTCAAATCCACCGAAAAAGGAACGTAGAAAAACGCCGTCTTCAATAATCTTCGAGGGGCTCCTAACCGTCTTGTGCCTAGTATGAAATATCTGAAATACTCGAGGCACACGATTAGTCCACAAATGCATTGTCATCAATCACCAGAACACCTTAGGGATAAATATGCCCTTACAATCTCCCCATTTTTGGTGGATTGATGAAAATACGAGATTTGCACAAGGGAGAAAGTATATAACATGAGCAAACCATACATCTCTAAAATATAGACGGGCTCCCCCTAGATGTGTGCTATTTAGATGAGTGCTTTGGACTGCACGGCACACATACTAGGATCAACACTCCCCCTATATTTTATAGACATGGTGTCGGTGTCAAAACCGGCAGATCTCGGGTAGGGGGCCCCGAACTGTGCGTCTAAGGCGGATGCTAACAAGAGCCAGGGGACACGATGTTTACCCAGGTTCGGGCCCTCTTGATGGAGGTAATACCCTATGTCCTGCTTGATTGATATTGATGATATGAGTATTACAAGAGTTGATCTACCATGAGATCGTAGAGGCTAAACCCTAGAAGCTAGCACTACAAAAAGCCGTGACATTTTGGGCCGAACGAATTTTTTTTTCTGTCATACATATGACACTTCTATGACGATAATTGTGACAAAACCCGGTATCATCATAGATGTGGTGGGCTCCTACTTCTATGACAAAAAATCATAACAGAAAATGGGCTTTTCGTCCTGGGCGGGCTGGAGACGCAGCTGCATGACATTCTTTGGGGCGTCCATGATGGAAAAAACCGTGGTAGAAGCGAGGGCGAGGAAAATTTCAGGGAGTTCCCGGTTACGGTGGGAGGTCGGGGGCCGAGCAATGCGCGTTTCTCTCGTACACGTACGCGCGTGTGTGCGAGGCGTTGGCTCTAACTGAACCCGAGCGAGGCGTTGGGCTCTAACTGAACCCGAGAAATTGCATTGCAGGCTACGCGTTAGTGAACCCGAGCGATCGATCGATGGCTGTTAACTGAACCTGATCGAGCGATTCCTTCGCTACTACTGCTAACTGAAGCCGATCGATGCTGCCTCTGGATGAACAGTGAGTGTTGCGGGAGGGGGGGGGGGTTGGATGAACAGTTCCCGGTGGGGGTGGATGAATAGGACCCCGTGATGTTGCCTCTGGATGAACAGGACCCTGATCGATCGAGCCGGTTGGGGCTGGATGAACAGGACCCCGTGGAGGGCTGGATGAACAGGACCACCCCGTGGAGGGCAGGATGAACAGTAGACGGTGGAGGGCGGGATGAACAGTAGCCCATGGAGGGGTGGTTGAACAGGAGCCCGTGGAGAGGGCTGGTTGAACAGTAGCCGGTGGAGTAGCGCGCGGTGAAGGCTGGATGAACAGAAGCCCGTGGATGAATAGTCACAGGTGGAGGCAGGAGGAGGTCGACGGTGGATGAACAGTAGCTCGTGGAGGCTGGAGGGGGTCGACGGTGGAGATGAACAGTATCCCGTGGAGTCCCGTTTTGCGGTACGCCACACCCCTCCTGATGAACAGGACCCTCGTTTCGACCGTAGCGCTCCAACACAAGTCTGTTTCGTCCGTTTTGCGGTACGCCACACCCCTCCCGATCAACAGGACCCCCGTTTCGACTATAGGAGGTCCGTTTCCTCAGTTTTGCGGTATGCCAGACCCCTCTCGATGAAAAGGATCCCGTTTCGAACGTGGCTGGGCAAACACAAGTCCGTTTCCTCCGTTTTGCGGTACGCCAGGCCTCGTTTCCATCATCTGTTCCGTCCAAGCCCTCTCGATGAACACGACCACGCATTCCGTTCCGACCCAGCCGGTTGGCTCCCACGCATTCTGTTGCCTCCCCATGAACACGTAGCATTCCGTTGCCTCCCCATGAACACGACGCATTCTGTTGCCTCCCCATGAACACGACGACGACGTTGTTTCTCCGTTCCGACGCAGCCATGTACACGAGCCCTGGCCGTACGTATGCGCGAGTAGGCGTTCGAGACCCCGCCCGTATGTACACATATGTGGCCGTATTTTCTTTCTTGCACCCTGGCCGTTGTACGTACGTGTACATGCTACGTGCGCGCCTCTACTACGACACGTGCGCGCCTCTACTACGACACGTGTGCGCCTCTACATCGACCAGTATGTACGTACACGTTCGCGACCAGAATGACAACGTTACGTACGCTTCGACCAGGTGGGTCCCGACTGTCAGGCACTTCCTTGCCTGCAAAGATGTAGCCGGTGGGTCCCAGCAGTCAGGGGGCGAATCATTTTTTTGCCCGGACGCACTTCCTTGCGTGCGAAGATGTAGCTGGTGGGTCCCAGCAGTCAGGGAGAAACGTTTTTTTCGCAAAATACAGTGGCCCGTCCGGTGGGTCCCAGCTGTCAGGTGGAGGAATCATTATTTTCCGCGTAATAAGGAGGCACCTCTTTTCTGTGGCCGTGGACCCAGCTATCAGCCTCTCCACGTACAGTCCATGTCTGATGGAAGTCGTTCCTCAACCACGTTGACCATGCCGCGCCGAGAGCACCAGGGCGGTGGACGACGGCGAGGCCTAGGAAGGGGACGACACGGAGGCAGGGACGACTCGACAGTTGTTTCCCACGCGGAGGGGAGTACGACTGTACGAGGGTTTACTGGTTCATCTGCCATCGCCGGAGAATAACAGCAGGTGTGGGTGAGTAGAGGGATGGCTAGTCTAGCGATGGGAGTACGGTCAGGCGGTGAGGCCTGCGCGGCAGCACAGCCGGCCGCGAGGAGGAGGGAGCAGGCAGTCCCGCCGGTGCTTGTTTGAGCGGTTGGAGCAGGAAGAGCAGAGATTGAAGAAGCACGACGGCCGTTGGATGAACATCCAACAGTCAGTGCTTGTGCGTTAACCTTTTTTAAAAAAGCCTCAAATCTGTGGAAAACAGCATACAACCCATCTGCCATTATCTCTAATAATTTACAGCCCATTTGCTAATTCTTAAGGTTTTTTTTGGAGCTCATATTCTTTTTGTTAGCATTACAGCCCATATTGTGGCAACGGTTAAAAAATTATACGAAATTTTGCATATTTCGGTGCGGTCCGAACTGTTTTTAATCCCGAAATTTTCACTCACATTCAAACTAATTTTAAAAATAAATGTATATCAATATAAAATCCAACAAATTCTCCATGCATAAAAATTAATGTAATTTAAAATCTTGAAATGAAAAAAAGATATTTGAAAATAATTGCCAGTTTATGTGTTTTAAAAATGTACAACCCATTTCTCATTACTAATGGATCATTTTCTCAGCCAGCCGAATGAAAGCTCTCCTCGTCTTGAAAGATTTGCAGCCCAACAGGCCTGACAAAGTGACTTACTTGGCAAATCACAAAAAAATGGGCTGTGGCCGTGGACCCAGCTGTCAGCCTCTCCACGTACAGTACTCTTATGATGGAAGTCATTCCTTGACCACGCCGCGCGGAGAGCACCACGGTGATGGACGACGGCGAGGCCTAGGAAGGGGACGGCGCGGCAGTGGAAGCCCGCGTAGAGAGGACTACGAGGGTTCACTGGTTCGGCTGCGGTGTGAGGCTGCCGTCGCCGCAGGGCCTGGCCAGCGGTGAGAATAGTAGGGGCGGTGAGGCCTCTGCGGCAGCACAGCCGGCCACGGGAGGCAGAAGCATGCGGCACGACCGGCGCTGCTTTGGGCGGCTGGAGCAAGAAGACCAGAGGTTGAAGAAGCACTACGGCCGTTGGATGGACATCGTACGGTCACTGGAGTTAGAATCGTTCATATTGACTAAGTTGACAAAGCCCTTCGTCCCCGTCAACTTAGTAGGCCCACAAGTCAGCCTCCCAGCAAGGTGGGTCCCAGCTAGCCGGGGAAGTATTCATTTTTTTGTGCGTAATAAGGAGGCACTTCCGGTTGGGCCGAGCTGACAGCGGGGGGAACATTTTTTTTGCGAAATACGGTGGCCCGTCCGGTGGGTCCCAACAGTCAAGGGGAAACGGTTTTTATCGCAAAATACTGGTGGCCCGTCCGGCGGGTCCCTGCTGTCAAGTGGAGGAATCATTATTTTCTGCGTAATAAGGAGGCACTTCCTTGCGGCCGCCGTGGACCCAGCTGTCAGCCTCTCCACGTACAGTCCACGTCCGATGGAAGTCGTTCCTTGACGACGTTGACCACGCCGCGCCGAGAGTACCAGGGCGGTGGACGACGGTGAGGCCTAGGAAGGGGACGACGCGGAGCCAGTGAAGACGCGGTAGTGGATGCCCATGCGGAGAGGAGTATGAGGGTTCACTCGTTCGGTTGCGGTGTGAGGCTGCCGTCGCCGCAGGGCCTGGCCAGCGGTGGGAATAGTAGGGGGCGTGAGGCCTCCACGGCAGCACAGCCGGCCACGGGAGGCAGGAGCAGGCGGCACGACCGTCGCTGCTTTGGGCGGCTGGAGCAAGAAGACCAGAGGTTAAAGAAGCACTACGGCCGTTGGATGGACATCGTATGGTCACTGCAGTTAGAATCGTTTATATTGACTAAGTTGACAAAGCCCTTGGTACGTCAACTTAGTAGGCCCACAAGTCAGCTTCCGAAACGGTGCGCCCCAGATGTCAGGGGGAGGAATCATTTTTTGGGCGGGTGAAGCTAGAATATCCGAGATTGAAGAAAAAGCACGGCATTCGTTGGATGGACATCCAACAGCCACTGCTGCTAGAACCGTGTGTTGACTATAAGTTGACAAAGTCTTGCATACGCGTCAACTCTGTTTTTTTAGGGAACGCGTCAACTTAGTAAGGCCAGAAGTGTGTGGCAGAGAACTTATAGCCCATTTAAGATTTGTAAGAATGTGTAGCCCATTTTTGAATTCTAATGGAATTTACTACAACCCGTTTATAGTTTGTTAAAAGTACAACCCATTTCAACCAACCGTTTAAAACAGAATTCAATAAAATTTCCCACATTTTGATGGGATCCGAAATATTTTTATCCCAAAATTTCTTGTCAGATTAAATACAACTTCAATATAAATTTATATTACGTAAAAATCCAACAAACATTACGCTCGCAACAATTAATGAAATTAAAATTTTCAATATCCAAAAATAATATTTTATAAAGTAATCACGTGTTTGATGCATTTTTTATAGTTACTGCTCAATTTTTATAATTATATCCCATTTATTATTTCTTAAAACCCATTTTCTTGTTAAGCCTAATGCATCCCTCCTAGGAAAGATTTGCAGCCCAGTGGGGCAGAGAATAACAACTTGACCTTGCCTGGGTATTCCTAAAGAAAAGTATAGCTGGGCTAGCCATTTTCAGCTTGAAAAAAGTTAATATCTGGTTTGGATATCTGGTCTAGGCTAGACGGGCCACAGCCCGCCCAGTTAATACCTGCAGCGATGTTTTCGTTGTTGTTCAGAGGAGAAAAATTAATATCTGGGCTAAACATCAAAAAACTCTGCAGTGCTCACACCTCAAAAACACAAATACTGCTTGAGCTGCTTGGTCCTAGCTGTCGGCCACTTCTTGTGCAATTCTCTCGTTTATTGACTACTACATAGCTTGACAATGGTGTGGGACCGTGATGTCAGGAAACCAGGGGGAAGCAAAATAAATTACTCCAGCGAGCGCTTCCACCTCTGCCTCGTTGTCTCCCGTGGAAACCCCTTTCCTCCCTTTTTTTTGCTCGGATAAGGACCAATGCATGCAGCACGTCCATGCGGTTATTAGGCAAGAAATAAAAGCGCTTTGCATGCTATGAATTACGATGGCCTGCATGGGTAGCTAATAAGGCATCCTCTTAATTGCTGTGATTAAATGTTGTGTTTAGAAGAGAGAAATATTCTTCTTTTCCACCAATCTGCTTGCACCTAGGTCGTGATGCACCTTCTAATACGACTTATTCACCTAGACGGAGGGAGTATAGTTTATACACACACACACACACACACACATATATATATAATAAGGAGGCACTTGCCTACGTGAGGCTATGGACTTGGTGGGTCCCCATTGTCATCATCTCCAAGTAAAGTCATCTCCTCGCCCGCGCGCGCTTTTCGCCCGAAACAGTCAGCGCCGCCCGCCCCGCTTCCCGGTGCAGGCGATTGCTCCGCTTTCAAACGACACAAGTGCCGTCCGTCCGTCCATCTGCCGCCCACATTAATGATACGCGGTTGCCGAGGCGGCTACTCCGGCGCCACACGTCCGTCCCTCCGCCCGCCCACCATTGCTATATAAACTGCTGCGCCGGCCATATCCGCAGTCATCCGCATCCGTTCCCTTTCTCCTGTCCACACCACTACTGCCCACCATGGCTTCCTCGCGCTCCAGCGCTCTTCAGAACGGGTGGACGACGGACCACAAGGAGATGACAGCCATTGCTGTCGACCGGCTGGCCGGCAGGCAGCCGGAGGACGATGACGTCCCAATGGAGAACATGGTAGTCGACGATCTGGCGCCAACCCCCTCCTCCGCGCCATCCTCACCGGTGCATGGCACCATGACCATCGGCGAGGCCCGTGCCCAATATATGGACAGTGTGAGGCAGATGCGTCAGGAGCAGTTCCGGGAGGCGCAGGCCGACGCCGCCTACAACCACCATCTCCTCCAGGCGCACCTGAAGGTGGAGGAGCAGATCGCTGTGGAGCGGGTGGAGTAGGAGCCGCTACTCGACTCGTACGAGGCGGAGGACACCGCCGGCTCCGCCGAGGCCCCGCCCCGCCAACAACGAGGCAGAGGACATCGCTGGCTCAGCCGAGGCCCCACCCTGCCGGCAACGCGGGGGAGGATTTCCACCGCTCCGCTGAGGCGCCGCCCGCCGGCAACGAGACAGAGGACATCGCCGGCTCCGACGAGGCCCCGCCCCGCTGCCAACGAGGCCGTGCCACACAGAAAACGAGGAAAAGTAGAACATGGTAGGTCGCCGTCGCTCGGGCCCAAATAAGGCCACCGCTGCTACCCTCCTGTTGAAGCCAAGCTAGGCGGGTTGACCATTGACGGCCGGTTAGCTTCTTGGCGGCGACGTGGAGTCGGGGAGTTCTGCTGGAGAATAACGATGTGTCATATCTCTAGCTCTACCATGTACTAAGATAGCACTATCTATTGCATCATGTCTAACTTTAGTCGAAAGTTGAAATGGGGACTGATAAACCCTAGCAGCAAATGAAATACAATTAGGGTCAAATTAAATCTTTTCCATCTACCCAAAATGGCCTCCAGAAAAGTTCATCAAGTTTGGAATGGGTGAAAACTTCTCCCAAAAATGATGCACACATTTCTGGGACATTTCTGGATTTTGGAATTAACTCATAAGTATTTGAATTTGGACAATTAAATTCTATAAATATATTTAAATGTCCAAATAGTCTGGAAAACATTTGAGGGCTGTAGGAAATAATTTCCCAAGTGCCCACAAATATTTTGAGCTTTTTACAAAGTGGTTTGGCATTTTTGCTAAATCAAAAACAAAGGCAGAAATAGAAAAACAGAAGACTAAATAGAAAAGAGAAGGGAGAAAAAGTTACCTGGACCTACCTAATGTGCAGCCCACCTGGCCTGGCGCTGTGCCGGCCCATCCCACCTCCACCTCCCCTGTCGTCTTCCTCCCTAGGCCAGTAGGCAGAGCGCGTGCTCGCCGCGCGCGCACACGTGCCCAAGCCACCTCCTGCCTGGTTGCCTGCGTCCCCGACACCCTGGACGCCTCCATGCGTCGCCACCCAGCCCCCGACCTCTCTCCCACTCTCCCCATGCCTCTTCCCTCTCCTCTGCTCTCCCCCTCGCGGCCACCCGAATGCAGCCATCGCCGCCGCTCACCACCACCGCGGCCACCGCACTCCCCACGCCCTGCCGCAGTGCCAAATCTCTCCGCCACGACGCTTTGCTTCTTCAAGCCGAATAACACCACCCCAGACGGCCTACAGTGACGCCCCCGAGCTCGTCTTCCTCACCTGCATCTGAAGATCGCCGGCGTCGATTCGTCATCTCTGACGCATTCACGAGCCCACTGATCTGCTGGTCGACCTCCCTGTGAGCTCCCCTTCGGTTCTCCCCTAGTGCCGTAGTCCCGCTCGTCCCCTAGCTAGCATGCCGCCTTGGACGAAGCTTTTCCGCCGCTGACCGTGTTGCCGCCGTCGAGCTAGTCACTGGAGCTCATGTCCGAGCACTCCATCGTGCTCAGCACGCTCCCTGTAGCACATATCACCCCACCGCCATCCTCCCCGTGCACCACAACGCGATCCCGCGCGCAACCGAACTCCGGCCGCCGCCGTGAGGTTGTTTCCGGCGAGCTCCGGTCACCCCATGACCTCCCACCTTCTCCCCTAGGTGCCGGCGAGCACGGGCTACGCCCCGGTGGTCTTCGCGTGTCCAGCCGACGCCCGTGGCAAAGCCCCCGTGAACTTCCGCCGCAGATCTGGTCGTCGCCGGCCTAGGTCCAACGATGATGACAAGGCGTCGTTATTAGTGGCTAATCCCGCAATTAGCACTCTAACAGAACACGACAGCGGGCCCCACCACAGGGTCAAACCCCAGTCAGCGCTGGATTTGACCGTGGTTTAGTCCCTGTGTCAATGACACGCGGGTCCCACCAGCCAGGTTTGACCCTGGTCAACTCGGCTGACCTGCTGACGCAGTAGTGACACAATGCTGATGTCATTAATCATTTTCTGGATTAAAACTAATTCAGGAAATTCTAGAAAATGACTTAAACTTCAAAAAATCATAGAAATTAAACCGTAACTCCAAATGAAATAAATTATATATGAAAAATGATCAGAAAAATCCAATCTAACCATCTGTACCATTTTCATGCATGTTAGAACAACTTATAGCTACTGTTTAGGACAAATCAAATGAATGGCATTTAAATAACCATATGTGGAGTTTGAATTTGAACCTTGGGTTCAAACCAACTACACTTAATTGTGTTGCTAGTTGCATTAGGCCAAAACACAAGCATATTACCATGACATGATCATGCATCATATTGTTGCATTACATTGATTGTGTCCTTCTCTATTTGCCGGTAATTGTCCCCCTTCGGTAGATGTTGTTCCGGCGATGAGATCGATGACACCGATGAAGAACTATACTATCTTCAGAAGTGCCAGGCAAGCAAAACCCCATTGTTCATTCCGATACAATCCCACTCTCTCACTCCTTCTCTCTTTTACTGCATTAGGACAACAACGATTCAACTGTTACATGCTGCGGTAGTTGAACCCCTTTCCTCTGCATGACCTGTCATTGCCACAGTAAATAGATGAAACCCACTAGCATGAGTAGGAGTTGTTTGAACCCTGATGTGCCTACTCATTCATGTTTGTTTGTCATGCCTGCTACAGCTTAGAGTTGAGTCAGGTATGATTCATCGAGGATGAATCGGAGGTGTGTAAACATGTCCTACTGTTGAGAGCTAAGTGTGTGACCACGATTTGGTAAAGGTAGTGGTGAGAGGCCATGTAGGAGTACATGGTGGGTTGTCTCATTGAAGCCGTCCTCAGGAACTGAGTTATGTGTTTGTGATCCATGAAACAGTTACTACCACGCATTGGGCCCGAAACCAATGGACCCTCTCGGCTTCTTGATCACCCTTGTCCTCTGTCCAGGAGTTGCAAGTAGTTTCTGGTGTTTGTAGTATGCTGGAGGCCGTGGGCAGTGCTGACCGGAACCCTATACACATCGTTCGGGGCCGTATGTGGAAACCTCGGCCGGACTCCCTGTGGATGGAACCTGAATAGGCGATAAACCTGGACTAGAGACTTGAGTGTTTAGGTAGGCCGTGGACGACACCCTCGCTGGGCTTCCGCTTGAAGGTTGCCGAGTACATGTCGTGTAAATGACGATAAGTGGTGAGAGCGTGTGTGAAGAAGTACATCCCTGCAGGGTTAACATCATCTATTCGAATAGCCGTGTCCGCGGTAATGGACTTCTGGGTTGCCTATAACAGTTCATAGATAACTTGAAGTGGATACTCTAAAATGCGCAAGATAAGTGTGAGTGCTATGGATGGCCTTCTCATAGGGGAGACGGGAGCGGATCCATAGCGGTGTATTGGTATGGTGAATATGTGGACTCGTGTGCACCACCTCAAAGAGTTACTTGCAGTCGTAGTTTAGGATAGCCACCGAGTCAAAGTTGGCTTGCTGCAGTTAAACTCCACCGCCCCCTTTATTGATACCGATGCATATGTATCTAGTTCTGATGTAAGTCTTGCTGGGTACATTTGTACTCACGCTTGCCTATTTTATGTTTTGCAGAGAGACGTCAGTCTCGCTAGTAGTTTCGTGTGGACTCCGACGTTTAGCTTGATACCTCAGCTACGATCTTGTGCCCTCGGCAGGATCTGGTAGATAGTCAGGCTTCTTAGCCTTTTTCATTTGTAGATGTCTGTACTCAGACATGTTAGGCTTCCGCATGTGCTTGTTGCTTGTATGCTCTGTATGTTGGGTCATGAGACCCATGTTTGTAATATCTCGCTCCTCGGAGCCTAATGAATAAATACTTGAGTCGTAGAGTTATGTTGTGATGCCATGTTGTATTTACACATATCGAGCATATTGTGTGTATGATTGAAATGCTTGGTATGTGTGGGATCCGACAACCTAGTTGTTTATCCTTGGTAGCCTCTCTTATGGGGAAATGTAGTATTGTGCTTCCATGAGCCATAGTAGTCCGCTACAGCCCGGTTCACCGGAGTCCTGCTAGCCCAGCACTACTGCTCCAGAACACTTGACAGGCCGGCATGTGATTCACTTCGTTCTTGTGTCTGTCCCTTCGGGAAAATGTCACACGGTGACATCCGGAGTCTTGTTAGCCCAGTGCTACAGCCCGGATTCGCATGCTGCTGACCGACATGCTCGATGTTGATTCATGTATGCCTGTCCCCGTAAGTTAGTGCCACTTTGGGTTCACGACTAGTCATGTCGGCCCGGGTTCTCTATCATATGGATGCTAGCGACACTATCATATACGTGAGCCAAAAGGCACAAACGGTCCCGGGCCATGGTAAGGCGACACCCATGGGAATACCGTGCGTGAGGCCGCAAAGTGATATGAGGTGTTACAGGCTAGATCGGTGTGACTTAGAATCGGGGTCCTGACAGCGTTGGTATCAGAGCCTGACTGCCTGTAGGATTACCAAGCCAAACTGGTCGAAGTTTAGTCTAGAAATGCTTTAGTTATATAAGGGAATTGATTGTGGGATGGAACGTAAGGCTCTTTTTACTCCTTATATCTCATGCCCTCTGATCTGAGTCACCTTCTTCTCTTCTATGGGGATTAAGAACTAGGCTTCTCATCTTTCTATCAGGATCACGTGTTACTAATTCGTAGACTTGTAGGATTGATGGATTCAAGTCTCAGTTCAGTTTCTATTACTTCTGTATGTTCATAGCTGGCCTCAGAACCTTGATATTGTGATGTTGAGTGGTCATGCCACTATTTTGCAGGATGTCTCAAATATTTTTGAGCATTTACAGCCGTTATGATGTCCGAGTCATCCCAGGTTTTCTAGATAGTCTGATGCACTTGCAATCATTCCTCCATGTTCCTGATGTCCATTTGGGCCAGATTAATCACACTAATCGGTGAGTTGAGGTACTCTGTTGCCTCGACATATATGTTGGAGCTATTATTATGACCCTAGGTGTTTTAGGGAGTCACCTAGTAATCTAGCCATGTTTTGTGTTCCCAGTGTGATGATTCTGGCCACCATTCTTGAAAGCATCCTGTGATGCCATTTAGTAGTAGGTATTCTATTCCTGGGTTCTTGAACCCGAGATTCGCCCTACTTACCTCATGTTGATAGTGTTGCTAGTTCCTTTAGGATATTAGTAACCTTTGCATTAGTCCTCGAGGTCCGTGGTATTTCCTTCTTCCAAATACTATGAACCACTTATGGCAGAAGTTTGTTGGATCAAAAGATCACAATAGGAGGGCTCTCGATGAGTTCCCCATTCTATATTGTGACTCTGCCAATCCTACCTCTCTGCATGGGTTATCCGGAAGAAACCTGTTGAACTTGATTCGACATACTAATCTATGCATCCACAACTCAGAAAGTTATATGTTCCTTTGAGTTGTCCCTCTTTAGTTGTGCATTCGTGTTATCAATGCTTATTATTCTCGTGGTCCGTCGAGCCATTCTATTTCATAATGACTAGGAGAAATAAACTCCAGTACCTCATCCATATCTAGGATTGGGTCAAAGCAGTTGTATTCTGCAGATCAAAATGCCAATCCAGCTTTTGATTATGTTCTACCCTGAAGTATTGCCCTCTTTATGTCAGGAATATCATAGGAATTGCACAACCTCCTATGAACTCTTGATACAGTGATACTTCTCGCCATCATCGTTCATTCCTCGGCCTCCGTGTTATTGTAACCGGAATACCGACAAGTGAACCATGATGTGCGAAATCAATACTCCTAGCAACCATGTTGCTTGGTAGTTAATGGACAGTAATATCATTCTTAGCGTGTTGGTTATCGAATCACTATTCTAGGATTGATCATGCTATCTTGTCCTTATTTCTGGTGCACTCTTCGATTTTTGAGTCAGGATTGAATCCCTTACTCTTCTGATCATGTCGTCTTGCGTTGAAAAGCAAGATTGTTCTCGAACTTAGAGACATATCGGTGGTTCGTGATTTTCTGAAAATCTTCTCGGAAGTGTTACCAGGTTGTCACCTGACCGATATGTTGAGTTCGTGATCAAGTTGGTTTTCCAATAAACTACTCTTTCTCCAAAAATCTGTGTTGGATATCCCTAAGCTAGTTGGTTGAGCTAGACAACATCTTGGAGAGTTGGAAGGTAAAAGCTTTGCTTAACTTAGTTCATCTCTAAGGGATATCTTGTGTGTGTGTGTTGAAGAAAGATATATCTTCACCAATTGGTCCTCGTGATCAGTTGTTGAATCTATTGTCTTGTTAAAACTTTGACTTGAGTATGGGCTATCGTCAAGTCAAATCAGAACCAACAATGTTCGTAATGCTGTCCTACTCGTGGTTGATCCCTCGAGCATACACCGTTACATCTTTTGGTCTGACCAATGCTATCACTATGTTCACATGATGGTGGAAGTCCAGTGACATGGAAATTCCGATGAGTAGCTACTGAGTCCATCAGCAGCATTTTGTCTCCCCCATGATTCATGTTGAACACCAACCTAGTGTTGAAAACTTTGTAAGCAATGCCTTCGTGTTCCGTTCATGAAGCTTATGCCTGGATGGAAGAAGTGACTTCCTCGAATTCATGTGCATTTGGTGCAAGTTGCCGCCGTGAGTTCGAGAAAGATTGTTTTTGTTTCCTCTAGTACCATCCCAAGTCAGCTATGCATGTGTGAATGTATTCTATGGTTTGGTAGATTAATTACCTCCACACCATATGTATTCCCTAGCACACCAAGCCACTGATTGATTTGTTCGAGGAAAAGAAGTTGTTGTGCGAATACTAGTTCATGCACAAGACTCCGACATCCTCGATGATGGTTCCCCACCTGAACTCGGTAGTGTTTCATTGTAAGACTACTACGTGGTCATGCTTGTCTGGGACAGCGTGTTCACATGTTTGTGGCAGAACCAGCTCATGTTTTGGAGCTTACTACCGTAGTCCATTTCCCGAGAATCTCGCAACGCCATCTCATCGAATTGCATTGCCAACTTTCTTTTGCAGACATGTTGAGTTTGAAGTATCCTGTTACTAACCAGATCTGAATCTTAGGCAGATATGATGGTTGGAACATTCCAACATTTGCATTTTGTTCCTAGCTTGCACCGTCTTTGTGCCATTTCACTATGGGCTGCCTCCATAGTAATTCCTATTCAGGATCATCTTCAAAAGTGGTCCTACCATGGATTCCACCCATTCCGGATGAAAAGCAAAATCATCCCTTGCGTTGTCTTTGACAAGGTAATCCACATCATCCATTCTAGTCCGAGTATGTCATTCTTTTGAACTCCTTCAAATGGTCGAATGTGATTGCCTTAGGTTGGTGCAAAGAGTCTCAATGATCTATGAATCAAAAGTAATTCTTTTTGCCATTTAAGGGAATACTTCTGCGAGTCACCTTCCTTAAGATGTCTCGTTATGGTATCATGGCAACTCAACTCCTCGCTACATTGACAACCATTCACCACCTTCTTAGGTGTGGAATTGTTGCCTACCTAGTGAACCTTTGTCATGTGTTTCACTCCATCCCTCTGGACGTATGCTTCGTGTCTTAGCTCGAGAGTTGTTTCAGCGTCTCGCTCCATGAGTTGATCTTGAGTTGTTCGATCTTCGATAAGATAGATCCTTCTAGAGTTTTCTCTTTCCTCTCATTGTCATGTTAGTTGGAGTTCTCGGGGCAAGACATCGAGACAATGATGGTGATCGAATCAATGGTATTATGAAGTGCCACCTGGATCATGAAGATTGTGTTAGTTTGCGTTTCCCTTCCATCTTACCCTATGCTTGAATCTCGGGACGAGATTCTTGCTTAGTGGGGGTGAGTTGTCACATCCCTAGCTCTACCATGTACTAAGCTAGCACTATCTATTGCATCATGTCTAACTTTAGCCGAAAGTTGAAATGGGGACTGATAAACCCTAGCAGCAAATGAAATACAACTAGGGTCAAATTAAATCTTTTACATCTACCCAAAATGGCCTCAAAAAAAGTTCATCAAGTTTGGAATGGGTGAAAACTTCTCCCAAAAATGATGCACACATTTCTGGGACATTTCTGGATTTTGGAGTTAACTCATAAGTATTTGAATTTGGACAATTAAATTCTATAAATATATTTAAATGTCCAAATAATCTTGAAAACATTTGAGGGCTGTGGGAAATAATTTCCCAAGTGCCCACAAATATTTTGAGCTTTTTACAAAGTGGTTTGGCATTTTTGCTAAATCAAAAACAAAGGCAGAAATAGAAAAACAAAACTAAATAGAAAAGAGAAGGGAGAGAAAGTTACCTGGACCTACCTAATGTGCAGCCCACCTGGCATGGCGCTGTGCCGGCCCAGCCCACCTCCACCTCCCGTGTCGTCTTCCTCCCTAGGCCAGTAGGCAGAGCGCGTGCTCACCGCGCGCGCACACGCGCCCAAGCCACCTCCTACCTGGTTGCCTGTGTCCCCGACACCGTTGACGCCTCCATGCATCGCAACGCAGACCCCGACCTCTCTCCCACTCTCCCCGTGCCTCTTCCCTCTCCTCTGCTCTCCCCCTCGCGGCCACCCAAACGCAGCCATCGCCAGCGCTCACCACCACCGCGGCCACCGCACTCCCCACGCCCTGCCGCAGTGCCAAATCGCTCCGCCACGACGCCTCGCTTCTTCAAGCCGAATAACACCACCCCAGACGGCCTACAGTGACGCCCCCGAGCTCGTCTTCCTCACCGGCATCTGAAGATCACCGGCGTCGATTCGTCGTCTCTGACGCATCCCCGAGCCCACTGATCTGCTGGTCGACCTTCCTGTGAGCTCCCCTTCGGTTCTCCCCTAGTCCCGTAGTCCCGCTCGTCCCCTAGCTAGCATGCCGCCTTGGCCGAAGCTTTTCCGCCGCCGACCGTGTTGCTGCCGTCGAGCTAGTCACTGGAGCTCATGTCCGAGCACTCCATCGTGCTCAGCACGCTCCCCGTAGCACATATCACCCCACCGTCGCCCTCCCCGTGCACCACACCGCGATCCCGCACGCAACCGAACTCCGTCCGCCGCCGTGAGGTTGTTTCCGGTGAGCTCCGGTCACCCCACGACCTCCCACCTGCTCCCCTGGATGCGGGTGAGCACGGGCTATGCCCCGGTGGTCTTCGCGCGTCCAGCCGACGCCTGTGGCGCAGCCCCGGTGAACTTCCGCCGCCGATCTTGTCGTTGCCGGCCTAGGTCCGACCATGATGACCTGGCATCGTTATTAGCGGATAATCCCCCAATTAACACTCTAACAGAACCTGACAGTGGGCCCCACCACAGGGTCAAACCCCAGTCAGCGCTGGATTTGACCGTGGTTTAGTCCCTGTGTCAATGACACGCGAGTCCCACCAGCCAGGTTTGACCCTGGTCAACTCGGCTGGCCTGCTGATGCAATAGTGACACAATGCTGATGTCATTAATCATTTTCTGGATTAAAACTAATTCAGGAAATTCTAGAAAATGACTTAAACTTCAAAAAATCATAGAAATTAAACCGTAACTCCAAATGAAATAAATTATATATGAAAAATGATCAGAAAAATCCAATCTAACCACCTGTACCATTTTCATGCATGTTAGAACAACTTATAGCTACTGTTTAGGACAAATCAAATGAATGGCATTTAAATAACCATATGTGGAGTTTGAATTTGAACCTTGGGTTCAAACCAACTACACTTAATTGTGTTGCTAGTTGCATTAGGCCAAAACACAAGCATATTACCATGAAATGATCATGCATCATATTGTTGCATTGCATTGATTGTGTCCTTCTCTGTTTGCCAGTAATTGTCCCCCTTCGGTAGATGTTGTTCCGGCGATGAGATCGATGACACCGATGAAGAACTATACTATCTTCAGAAGTGCCAGGCAAGCAAAACCCCCTTGTTCATTCCGATACAATCCCACTCTCTCGCTCCTGCTCTCTTTTACTGCATTAGGACAACAACGATTCAACTGTTACATGCTGCGGTAGTTGAACCCCTTTCCTTTGCATGACCTGTCATTGCCACAGTAAATAGATGAAACCCACTAGCATGAGTAGGAGTTGTTTGAGCCCTGATGTGCCTACTCATTCATGTTTGTTTGTCATGCCTGCTACTACTTAGAGTTGAGTCAGGTCTGATTCATCGGGGATGAATCGGAGGTGTGTAAACATGTCCTACTATTGAGAGCTAAGTGTGTGAACACGATTTGGTAAAGGTAGCGGTGAGAGGCCATGTAGGAGTACATGGTGGGTTGTCTCATTGAAGTCGTCCTCAGGAACTGAGTTCTATGTTTGTGATCCATGAAACAGTTACTACCACGCATTGGGCCCGAAACCAATGGACCCTCTCGGCTTCTTGATCACCCTTGTCCTCTGTCCAGGAGTTGCAAGTAGTTTCTGGTGTTTGTAGTATGCTGGAGGCCGTGGGCAGCGCTGATCGGAGGGGTGGGCTTTGATGCGGTAGGCACGTGGCCGGGCATGCCGGGCGCCCGTTTGGTGTCTCGGAACCCTGTACACATCGTTCGGGGCCGTATGTGGAAACCTCGGCCGGACTCCCTGCGGATGGAACCTGAATAGGCGGTAAACCTGGACTAGAGACTTAATTGTTTAGGTAGGCCGTGCCCGACACCCTCGCTGGGCTTCCGCTTGAAGGTTGCCGAGTACATGTCGTGTAAACGGTGATAAGTGGTGAGAGCGTGTGTGAAGAAGTACACCCCTGCAGGGTTAACTTCATCTATTCGAATAGCCGTGTCCGCGGTAATGGACTTCTGGGTTGCCTATAACAGTTCATAGATAACTTGAAGTGGATACTCTAAAATGCGCAAGATAAGTGTGAGTGCTATGGATGGCCTTCTCGTAGGGGAGACAGGAGCTGATCCATAGCGGTGTATTGGTATGGTGAATATGTGGACTCGTGTGAGCCACCTCAAAGAGTTACTTGCCGTCGTAGTTCAGGATAGCCACCGAGTCAAAGTTGTCTTGCTGCAGTTAAACTCCACCACCCTCTTTATTGATATCGATGCATATGTAGCTAGTTCTGATGTAAGTCTTGTTGGGTACATTTGTACTCACGTTTGCCTATTTTATGTTTTGCGGAGAGACGTCAGTCTCGCTAGTAGTTCGTGTGGACTCTGACGTTTAGCTTGATACCTCAGCTACGATCTTGTGCCCTCGGCAGGATCTGGTAGATAGTCAGGCTTCTTAGCCTTTTTCATTTGTAGTTGTCTGTACTCAGACATGTTAGGCTTCCGCATGTGCTTGTTGCTTGTATGCTCTGTATGTTGGGTCATGAGACCCATGTTTGTAATATCTCGCTCCTCGGAGCCTAATGAATAAATACTTGAGTCGTAGAGTTATGTTCTGATGCCATGTTGTATTTATACATATCGAGCATATTGTGTGTATGATTGAAATGCTTGGTATGTGTGGGATCCGACAACCTAGTTGTTTATCCTTGGTAGCCTCTCTTATGGGGAAATGTAGTCTTGTGCTTCCATGAGCCATAGTAGTCCGCTACAGCCCGGTTCACCGGAGTCCTGCTAGCCCAGCACTACTGCTCCAGAACACTTGACTGGCCGGCATGTGATTCACTTTGTTCCTGTGTCTGGCCCTTCGGGGAAATGTCACGCGGTGACATCCGGAGTCCTGTTAGCCCAGTGCTACAGCCTGGATTCGCACGCCGCTGACCAACATGCTCGATGTTGATTCATGTATGCCTGTCCCCGTAAGTTAGTGCCACTTTGGGTTCACGACTAGTCATGTCGGCCCGGGTTCTCGGTCATATGGATGCTAGCGACACTATCATATACATGAGCCAAAAGGCGCAAACGGTCCCGGGCCATGGTAAGGCGACACCCATTGGAATACCGTGCGTGAGGACGCAAAGTGATATGAGGTGTTACAGGCTAGATCGGTGTGACTTAGAATCGGGGTCCTGACATGCTGCTTCTACTTAACTGCTGGTGTAGTTGGCTGACTTACACGTGGGCCCAATAGGCCACATGTCAGTTACGCAACTACACCTACAGTTAAGTCACTGAAGCTTCTGTTCGGCTCAGCGGGACACAGGTGGGTAGCTTCGGTTAATTAATTATACCTCCAGCGCACCCCTTTTTAGTTGAAGAATGTATGAAATGTAATGAAATCTGGCATGTTTATATGAAATCCGACCGTTTATGAATGAATTTATTTCCATTAGTTCAAATTCTTGTATCACTGGCATTGGATGAACATGCAAAACAATACGTACTAGCATTATTCCCAGGGTGATCACCTTGTTTGCAGCAGTTTCGCATGTACTCCCTCCGGTCCTTTCTAGTCCGCATACAAGTTTTGTCTGCAGTCAAAGTATCTCTACTTTGACCAATCTTATACAAAAAAGTATGCACTTTCACAATGTGCGAAGTAAAAAGGAACATAAGGAGTACTGAGAGTTTGACCAGCTTTTTAGCGTTTCTATACATTGCAATCAAACACACAGGCCTGGCAATTCATAGAGAACATTCAAAACAATCGATGATTATGCATCTCAACATCTCACATGTCAGAGGCAATATTTACTTCACAACTAAGGAATAAAGAAAAAATTGATCGACGCTGCTGACAACAAAGGGCGTCCCATTCGAAAATATCAAACGCATGTCTTGCTAAAATCAATGAGAAAAATTTGACAAGGTTGTCCCATTCCAAAATATCAAATGCCTATGATTGTGGAATGGGCAGGGTTTGCCATTAGTTCGGACATTGACATGGCACCTCGTGCTAAATAAGCTAGCTGTTCTTTTTGTGTAGTTCCACCAAAATCAACCAAATTCGCGCGTAGCTTGTATGATTTCGCCCTTATATGTTGCAATGCCTTGAACTTATCGGCACCTCCTTTCTTGTGGTGGAAATGAATGATTCGATGTATTCATGAACATTTTGTGCAGTTCCCAGTGAAATCAAGCTGAGCACCCCTGTTTGCACAAATACAAAAAAGTGATTAGTATAGAGCAAATTGTACTATGAATTGACAGTTTCAACAGGCACATACATGATCCATGTAGAGCACACTTTTAGAAAAATGGAACTCACCAGAAAGAATCCTAGAACAACATTGTACTCGCGCATCACAGCAAAAAAATGGAGATTTGTCAGTCCTTCTGAGCTGAAGTTAGTTTGGTCTTGTGGGGAGTAATGTAACCATCCTTTAACTGCTCCTTCTGATGATAAGATAGATAGGGCTTCTTCATCCTGGCATAATCGGAACTAGTCACTTCACGTACTCCATATTCTTCTTCAGAGGAAGATGATCCTGTTGTGCAAAGACAAGAGGACTACTAAATGCTAGCATCCCTGTTTGCTCGAAAAAAGGAAAGGAAATATTTAAAACAACACAGATGAAGCACTTCTCAAGGACAATACCACTTTTTCATGACAGTATCTAAACAGTAGCACAACACCAATAGAGATGACAAAGCTCAATCATATGGATGAAATCAGTGGGCGAGTACCAACCTTTGTCAGGAGGCTTATTGTGTAGAGCATACAGATGAAGCACTTCTCCGGAACCATTTGTTGCTATCTACGGTGGTGGCCATGCTTACTATATACTCCTCGATTAGTTTAATGTTTCCAACATCTTCTTGTGCAGTTCCACTAAAATATATGGTATCTTCAAAGAAGATCCCTGTTTGCACAAGTAGAGATAATTACATATTACATTAAGAGTGGCATCAAATCAGTGGCAAAACAATTGCTCGTTCCAGCCATAGCAATAAATTAAGATGCAAAACTATATCATTACTTGTGTCATCACAGTTCCAGTGCTTCATTACAGCACCGGGAGTTGATTTTTGTTTTTCTTCCGCTTGTTCTTCCCCTTCATCACTTGGTTCAATAACAGACAAGCTTCGCCTTCAATGTAAGATTTGGCATGTCAATTAGGGAGCACAAGTATAGTACTAAACTTAATTTTCTGATGAAAGTGGCAAAATACAGGCCAACAGTTGTGAAATATCTGTATCTTACCTCAATGGGATATTACGGTGCACATACAGATTGGAAGTCTTGTCTCCATTTGTGCAGTTCACTAAAATCAAGAAACATTATCGTACAAGTAGCACAACATATGAATGCACACTGTAGAATCATGTGAAAGAAGGCTAGTACTGACCTCTCATGATGCAGAATTCAAACAACTCACAAGAAGAAGATCTGAACCAAATTCGCCTTAATGGATAGGAAGTAAGATCTCCTCTTGTGCAATTCCACTAAGATCAAGCAATCAAGCAACGTTGTCGGTGTGACATTTTGGTTGAACTGCACAAAACACTCTTAAAACAAAAGTGTTTTGTGCAGTGCAACAAAAGGTCACAATGGCAACGAGGTGAAGCAGATAACCCTGTTTACACAGAGGTGCAAAGGAAACGATTAGTGGTCAATAACGGTGGATGACACAGAAGCCAACAAAAGGAAGCATCTACCTTATCTAAATGGGAAAGAAAGCAAGACAGTAGCATTTCTCAAACGGTGGCATTGATTAATATTAACATAGAGATTATATTAATAATAAAATTCGTTAAACATGTAATTTGCTTTTAACTGTGGCATTGCATTAATTTTCTAGCGGCATTATTAGAGGGTGTTTGTTTACAGGGACATTTTAGTGTAGGGACTAAAAAAACTCCGTGTCAGTCCCATATAAACCAAAGAGGAGGGACTTTTAGGGACTAAAAGTGGGCATTTGGGACTAAAGAAAGAATACCCCGAGGGAGTCTTTTTGGGACTTTTTCCAACAGTTGCCCCTGCCATGCATCACACCTTGTCTCTATTAGTTCATTACTAGGGGTAACATGGTATTTTAGCATGTCATTTAATAACCTCTAGTCCATGTTTAGTCCCTGGAACCCAGCAGGTAGGGACTAGGGAGTTTTTAACCAAACAGGACCTTAGATTAACAATAGCTAATGAGTTGCACGGGACAGTGGACGCACCAGCACCATGTGCATCTACTGATGTACTGTGGTCATGCACAGTCTGTTGCAACAAAGAACAAACAACCAAGGAGCATATTTGTGTTGGTCCTAGTTTTGTTATCTTTAGACGCCTTTCCCTATGTGAGCGCAGCAAATCTAGTCCTGCTCAAACTCTACAGCCTTGTCCCTTCCTTTCCTTTTTGAACTAGTACTTTTGCCCCTTCCTTTCCTCTTTGAACCACGTCCTAGATTTATGCGATACAACTTTCCCCACTACTTTCCCCCATTCCTTTCCTCTTTGAACCACGTCCTAGATTAATGCTATACAACTTTCCCCCTTCATTTCCTCTTTGAACCACGTCCTAGATTCATGCTATATACAACTTTTCCCACTACTTTCCCCCACTCCTTTCCTCTTTGAACCACGTCCTAGATTCATGGTATACATGCAGCTAGAGCAATGCATGTGGAGTAAGTAAATTATACCTTAAGGTTCTTGGGGCGTGGTTCGGTGGGCGACGGGACGGCGGCAAAGAAGAAGGGGTCGGAGGCCCTCCCGCGCCGCTGCTGGGTGGAAAGTGAATAGCTGCACCGGTAGTCCCTCGCCGATGGCGACAACATTAAGCCTCCTTCCCTTCCCGGTGGACGGATCCTACCAGCTCTTTGAGCAGCAGTGAGGGGAGAGAGAGGCCAATGAAGTCTTGTTTAGATCTGGAGAGGGCGAGAGAGTATGAAGAGAGCAACTACAAGCACTGAGGCTCCAGCGTGTATATATATACTGGAGAGAGAGTGTGAAGCGTGCAAACTCTAGAAAACATTTTGACCAGTCAAAGAATCCTCCTGGCACAAATTATGCTCAAGTGTAGTTATCGAACCCGAGACCTCAAGTTTGATGAGCGAACAGGCTAACCAGCTACACAACCCTCCCGTTATGTTCAACGAGAGGGAAATAACCTTTTATACATTCCTGCATTCGTGTGACAAGCATGCCATGTTTTTTTGTGTGTGGGAGTCATTGGCATTTCAATCATAATCGTGTCATGTGGCTTTGGTGGTAAGATTATCCATAGTGGTGCAGAAATAATGCAGCCTTAGTCACCTTACCTCTCTCCACGTAGTACGTTGGGTCCCACTAGTCAGAGGGTGAAACAAACAAATTAATAAGAAAAATTAAAAGCGCCAGCGGTGTATCTTACCTCACACATCTCGCTACTACTCGGGAACACTGTCCAATTGATCCCTCTGGTCGCTCACGTACTATTTTAAGTGAATCCTTATTATAACATGCACACAAATTTTGGGCACTTGTATTCGACTTAAGTCAGTGTGCCACCGTATCTCATATACTTACTACTCCCTCCGTCAAGGTGTAATAAGTCACGTTAGAACGTGCAACGGGACCAAGGTGCGTACGTGTGTGTGTGTATGTGTGTGTGTTTAACACCATGTGTGTGTTAGAGAGAGCGACAGATCGACCTACTCCTACAGAGAGATGTTGTGTAGTGTACGATTTTAGCCGCGAGAGTCGGTGCATCCTCTCATTTCCGGGCGTGTCCGGTAGGGACATGCGGACAGCTGCCACGCCCGCTCCTGACCAGCCTGGCCCACCCAAAGCTCCTCCATCGCCCGCGCGCGCTTCCCGCCCGAAATGGTCAGCGCCGCTCCAAAGAATCGGTGCCGCATTCATGCCCGGGCAGAGCGGATGCGACCTCTCACTAGCGCAAGAGTGATGGTTGCTTCGTCCGTCCAACTTACTGCTGGGTCTATGTGATTTAACGGCTCATTGGTCTTTATTACTGAGGTGGTAGGACTGCTGGATGTCCCACGCTTTCGGCGAAAGGAGGTATACTACTACTAGATTACAATTTTCTCCATTCTTACAACGGAGGCGTGCAAGAGCAGTGAAAACACGCAGGCTCAGTGATTACATGGCCCACCTCACACTATCACCGTGCGACACCTAACTCTTTACATAGTACTCCCTCCGTTCCAAAATATTACTAGATGAGTCCCCGCGCGTTGGCGCGGAATAGTGGTATATCTCTCTGCGCAAAATTATCGATTTCATAGAACAAAAAAACTCTATAACCGCATGACAAATGTGGTAGCCAAACTAAATAAACTCCCATCATCATTTAGATCATCCCACATAAGGAAAAAAGATCAGCCAACTCCTACTGCATAATGGGATTATATTTTTCTTTTTGACATGTTAATGGGACTTAAAAGCTCACTTACATGCATGCAACCGGTGCATGCTTGCATGCAGACATGTTGGTGTGATTTAAAACCCACTCACATGCATGTGGCATGGTATTTCTGCATGCTTGCATGTGGCTTAGTGCGGAGCCTCTCAACGTCAAGATCATACGGCTATTATGGACTGATTTACTTCATCTAACGGCTACATCAATTTTGATGACATGGCTCAAGGAGAGGATAGAGAATTCCTAGTAGTGGGGGCTAGCTATTACTAGTAGATATAAGTCTTTGTAGAGATTCCACTACATACAGAACAAAATGAATGAATCTACACTTAAAATGCATCTATATACATCCGCATGTGGTTCATGGTGAAATCTCTACAAAGACTTATATTTAGGAACGGAGGAAGTACTAGTATAGTACGTACTGTAATTTATTAGTGAGATAAATTTGTACAATGCTATGAAGCTTGCAGCTTCTGTTACATGTATCTTGCGTCCAAGGTTGCCCGTTGCAACATTTCATCAAATACAAAGGAGACTAACATGCATGCTATTGCATCTCAATGATTGACAGATCATAGCAAATATGTACTCCCTTCGTTCCAAAATAAGTTTCTCAACTTTGTGCAAACTTTAGTACAAAGTTGTACTACTACTAAAGTTGACACTTATTTTGGAACAGAGGCAGCTAAAGAAAAAAAGATCCATGCAGTCCCTAGCCCTTGAACCGTGAACCCTGACCAGGCTTCAATTTGCTGGCAACGTTCGAGCTTCCTAATAAATGAAGTTTTCAACCTTTTGACCATCGGATCATTTTGTGCAGCTTCACCAAAATCGAGATGAGCATCCCTGTGGCAAAGAAATTGAACCAGCGTGATTAGAATAAGATTACTGGGACTAGTTGATGAGACATAAACTCATCACAAATACAGTACGTAGAAGCCAGTAGAGGTATGTGCAGGGCAAAGAAGTAGAGAAATATCCACAGGGAGTGATGTGGGCAGCTGGAGCAGTGGCGCAAGCCGGCTGTAAAGGGAGTTGTACCTGAGGGACGTAGCTCAACCTTGAGGAGGGCGGCGGGAGGCGGCAACTGCCCACATCGCGGCAGTGAGCAAGGGACGAAGGCAACCTCACCGGCTTTGTGAGAGAGAACAACGGGGACCCCTGATCGGGACGTGCCGACAGTGGGTTTTCACCATCGTCGACGGCCACCGCATCTACACTAAGCATCCACCCCTTCCCCAAGCGGACGTGATCCGCCAGGATGTTAGAGATGTGGGCACAGTCGTTTTGTGCGAGAGAGTGTGAAGAGAGCAACCGCAGCAAGCAACCGTGTAGGCTGGCCCGTCCTGACTATGTATATAGTGGAGCGGTTTCCTTTTCTCTCCATATGAACCTATCATATTGCGTACGTGCCACTGAAGAAAAAAAACTTTATTTATAAATGACGCGGCACCTACTTCTCGTTCTCCTATAACCTTGTGCTTGGCATCTTCAAAATTTTAACCTTGCGATTGGCTCTTTGCCTCTTTGGGAAGTCGAGCAATAATGGTAGTGCAGTATATATCGTTCTGGCTATATGACACCGAATGAATTGCTGCACGTCCACCACGTGGGCGAGGGTCGAGGGGCGAGGGAGAGTGCTACATACAGAGCAAAATGAGTGAATCTACACTCTAAAATACGTTTATATACATCAGTGTTTGGAGTGTGTACTAGTAGTTCATATTGAAATCTACTAAAGGACATATATATTCCAAACAATATAATATAATCTCTATAACCAAGGTAGTAGGGACGAGGAGTAAACAGAGGGAGTAGTAAATTTTTCTCCTCGTCCTGCGAGCCACCGCGCGCATGGGCGAGGGAGCGGGCGTAAGGCGTAGTAAGCAAGCTTCACCTCATCCTGCGAGCCACCGCGCCCGTGGGCGGGGGAGACAGCGTACTAAGCAAGCTTCTCCTCGTTCTGCGAGTTGACGGGACACATCAAAAGTACTCCAGTGTATAGAGCCTTGCCTCTAAGGTAGGCCCCACATGGTTTGCCTCTTTTTTAACATAACACGTCAAGTCGCAATTTGTTTGTTCACCCGCGGTAGACGACCTCCCTCCACCAAGTGGACAACAAGTACATGTGACAAATTACCACGTGGGCTGCCTTTTTCATACATAAATGAGCTCCACCATGTACCCGCGCGGGTGTGGTTGGGAAAGAGACGGGAGTACGTGCGCCGTGCATGCACCTCTTCTCTTCGTGCACGTCCCCCACCTACGTGGGTGTGTGTGTGAGAGATACAAACTGCGTTCATGAGTGTTTTTTGTTTTGGTGTGGGGGTGGGGTGGGGGTTGATTTCGTGAATTATTTGTGGGAATATGTGTCGATGACATCTCAAACAAAATTTTGCATGCAATGTGTGTGAAATGGAGGCCTATCCATATCATACATAGAGGGTCGGGCAATCCACAAGAAGAGAGGGAGGGGTCATAGCTATCAATAGAGTCGAAGAGAGGATCAAGTGGTTGGGTGCGAGATCGATGAAGAGAGCCATCGAAATTGTGTGTGTGTACAAGTAAAAGATATAGGGTGACTGGCCTACCGGAATGTTAGAGGGCACACGTCAAGTTTGTGTGTGGCAGGGAGACATGACCAGAGCGCTCGATGTATCGGTGTGTGTGTGGGGGAGGGGGGTGGTGGGAGGGGTAGGCAGAGGCCTAACTATATAGGTAGAACGACTCATATATGTGTTGAGAAGGAGAGACCCAGCTATGTCTTGAGGGAGATCGGTCGACATCCATACATAACTGAAGGACGGGAAATATGATGGGAGAGAGAGAGAGGAGAGGAAGAGGGAGGGAGAGGGAGGGAGAGGGGTAGAGTGCTGGATGGGTGATGGAGTTGCTTCTCGAAGATGGTGGGAGAGGCCTACTAGACAAACTGAGGGTGGAACTACAATGTTATCAATAAGAGTGGGGATGTGTTTCTGTGTGTGCCTGTGCGTGATAGATCTGTCGGGACGCATCCATGGATGATGAAGGGGAACCATGTGTTTGGTAAGCAAACCTAACTAGATCGGTAGATCAATTGTTGTTTGTCGGAGGAAGGGAGAGACACAACTAATGAGGTAGATCGATTGACGTGTGGGTAAAAACGAGTTATAAGGACCTAGCTAGCTATATGTATAGCGAGAGATCGGTCGGTGTACGTCCATTTGTTAGAGGAAAATAAGGCCCAGCGAGATGGATAAACAGAGAGAATGGAGCTAGGAGGTGGTGCGAGAGGCCCAACTACTAGCTAGATAGGGGAGTAGTGTGCGGTTGTGAGAGCGATGAAAAGAGGGGCGAGAGTTTACACGTGTGTCTGACCGTATGAGAGACACGAGGCAAGGACACATAAAGGAGGAGATTGAAGGTGTGTTTGTATGTTGTAGGCAGGCATCGCTGGAGTGGTTTATCGACCGGTGTGTGTCGGAAAGGAGTTGTGGAGACTCTGGGAGAACGACCTAAATAAAAAAATGAATGTGCCCGGTGGATAGAATTCCGAGGGAGGGGGAGGGCGAGGAGGGCGTGTGCATGCACGAGAGAAGGTTAGTGGTAGCTACAAAGGTTAGAGGATTGTGTGGGTGTAAGAGACTAACAAATATCATAATTTGATATGAAAGCGGATTCATATATTTGAATAGGAGATCATAGTGTTTTAAACATTGCATGCATGAATATAGCGGTGATACACGTGCTGTGCACATGTTATACCATAATGTGATAATGCATGGCGTTTGCAACTCACAGCTAAATGCCAAACAATCTAAGCCATAATATACATCAAACAATCTCACATTTTATTTGAATTTGTGATAATGTGTGGCGTTTGCAGCTTACAACTAAATATCGAACAATCTAAACAATACTATATATCGAACATTCTCACATTTTATTTGAATTTGTGGTAATGTGTGGTGTTTGCAACTCACATCTAAATACTTGTAGGTGTAGGGGGCAAGGCACCATACATAATGTGATAAACACATTATACATATGAGACATGGTTTAGATTATGAAGATCTAGCTAGAGCTAGAAATGTAATGTGATTTGAAATCAAAATAAAGTGGATTCAAAAAATCTAGTTCGAGTTCATATAGTACACATAGTTCATATGTAACTCGAGACTAATCATGTGGTGTGCTGTGAAGATAATACACAAACAATGGTTTAACTTGACAATAATGATGATTGTAGATCTTATTAAAATAGAGAAACGAATTCAAATGCTTTGACTTCACAACAATCATTACTGTAGATCTTATTCAAATAGAGAAACGAATTCAAATTTAGTTCATATTGAAGCGGTAGTATATACGTTTGGAATGCACTAAAACGTTCATTTGAGTAGTAGGTTGCATGCATTATACACGTAGCGAAATATTTTAATTGAACATAACATGAATTCAAAGTTTTGAATGACATTTGTAGGGCACATTGATTTGGTACAGTACACGTTAGGCTTGTCCGGAAATTTCAACCCGCGCCTTGTTAGCCCGAAATATTTAAGATATATCTTTATCTTGTTGTGCTCCGACAACTCCCTCCATCTCAACCCGCGCCTTGCTATTCCAAAATTACAACGCGCGCGAAAACTCCCACCTCCTGTGAAATCCCGACACGCGAAATGCCCGTGGTACCCCTGAACCGAAAGAACCGCCTCAAATCGGTGGGGGTACTTTCGTAACTTACCCCACATTTCGGACAAGCGCATCTCTAAGCCATGGTTCCCCACTGCCATCCCATCCGCCCACCCATTTGTACACTGAGGCCGCGAAAACCCGCGATGAAACCCCACACCCTGCTCCGTCCGCCACCCAGCCGGAGCCTCTTCCCCGACAACGTCGTCCACAGCAACACCTCGACGTCCCTCATCCACCGTACCGGATGAGGATCCGTCGTCGATCTCATCGTCCCGCTGGTTCAGCCACCCTGTCCTCCACCTCCAAGGAGTTGCCCCGACGTTCCCCTCGTCTTTCGCGCCACCTCCATTCCCACACCGCCGTCTTCACCTGCACCACCAGAAGAGCATCATCATCACCGTTTCCTCGGATGAAGCTGGGGCCTAATCAGCGCCACCAAAGAGGTTGTACACTAATTACCGCATTTTCTTCTTGATTCGATCTCACTCTGCTGCCGGCGCTCGGTCCCGAGCCAACATGGCGCGACTCCATCCACGGCGGCGTCGCCGGCCACTTCCTCCACGACGTCGCTCCCTCGGCGGCGACGTCCAAATCAGTAGGACCTGCTGCTGCTTTAGCTCTCGCTCGCACCGCTGCTCTGCTCTTGCTCTCGGTCCCCTGCCTGGTCTGCTCTTGCTATTGCTCTTGCTCGTGCTGCTGCTCTCACTCTTGCTCTTGCTTGCGATGCTGCTCCGATTTAGCTACACTTCACTCCGATGCCGCCGGGGTGAAGGAAGAACCAGCCGCAGCGGGGAGGGGGGCTCGCCGGAGAGGTACCCCACTATCTATCTTAGGGTTCAGGATGGGGGCGGTGGTCTCCGGCGGTGGCAGGGCGTTGGTGGGGCGGTGGCATGGGGATCGCCGGAGAAAAAGCTCGGCACGGGGGGGGGGGGGGCTAGAGGGATGGCCGGGGCGGCGGCGGACCGGTAGTGGGGAGTGTTTTCGGGGCGGGCGGGGTGGCGCACCGCCGGCCGCGGGCCGCGAGGGGCTGCTGTTTGGCCGACTCAGGGGGGTGGAGGTTGAAGATGAACTGCAGGCCCTTGATTTCGTATCCAACGGCTGCAAAATCGACTGACCAGAGATGAAAAAGTCAGTCGACCGACGTGTAGCCTCACCTTGCTAGTGCGTTCAGTTTCGACAGCAAAATTCAGTTTCAACACTTAAGTTCATTTTCGACAGTTAAGTTCAGTTTCGACAGTTAAATTCAGTTTTGATAGTTAAGTTCAGAGATAAGCGGCTGATGTATTTTACATCTAGCACTTTGTGTTTATGTATTTTACGTCATGTATTGGAGATGCTATTAGAATTCTACCCAGGTTAACGTTGTTCGTTGTCTCTCTTGTCCTGCTTCAGCCTCGACGTCGTACAACTCACCGGAGCTGCTCCAACGACGAAACCCTCCATCACAGCGGAGCAGTACCTCGGGCTCCTTCTCCAGACATCTAAGATCTTCTTCCCCTCCTCCGATAGCCAAGTCAGCCGGAGCATCCTCACTGGCCAACCCAATCACGCTGAGATCGACATGGCTTCGCCAAAGAGGTTGTACACTTGTTGCATCTCTTTTTTACTCTACATGTTATATATATTGTCCACTGAGCACACGGATTTGTTCCTTTAGTGTCTCCTTGAAAGAAAAAACGTATGAATTTTAATTTTCACTTGTCCTCCGTTTCAAATTCCTATTCATGAAGCACAAGACTAAGAGATAGTAGCATAATAGCATTATAACCGTACATTTGCTTGTGGTTTGACTTAATCTCACCATGCTTCTTTGCATCTTGTGATCTTCCAATTGTTGTGAATCAAACACCCAGATTGGAAGAAATCCTGTGTTTTTTAAATTCTCTATTTTGCACGTGCATTCCTATCCTATTCCTGTCTATTTCCTATCCCTGCATTGTTGGAATCCTCCAATTCAAATGAGCCCTGACAGAATTACTTCTCTTACAGATAGTTGTCAAAGAAAACCTTGCGTGGTTTGTCCCGCTCCTGCTGCGCCGTCGTCCACCCCAGCTCAGCTACTCCAACGACAGAAGGGTCCAGCATAGCAGGGATCCAGCCTCCAGACTATCTTTCGCCGCCCCAGAACTTGTTCCCCGCCGCTGGCAGCCATGAAAACTGCACTACCATCATCAACCAAGCAGATGATCTCGAGGACTACACGGGTCCGCGAGAGAGGTCGCACTCTTTCGTGTCTGCTTACGTTATGCATCGCTTAATATTACATGCTACTTTATCGTCCTGTTCACCGATTAGACTCTGAGTCAGCTCCAAACTAATGGTCAAACTTGAGTTTTTAAATGGTTGTGGGGTACATATCGTGGCTGCTATCAATAGTATCTATCTACTATCTTGTTAATCTCTGGTGTCTACTATGAGTTTCATGTTGGGTGGGAAACAAACAGTAAAGAAGCCATTATCTGTATTTTTTAACTGAAGCCATTATCTGCCTGCTATTATTGGTTTTGGGTCTATCCACAGGTTGCTACCATCACTCTGGATTTTTGCATGCACTCCTTACATAATCTCACTATGTTTTATTCCTATGCATGACAGTTATTGTAAACAATGGAACTGAACATGTAGAGCAAAAGAGACGAGCCTTGCGTGGCAATACAATTTCATGCAGACGTCGCTCCATGGTAGGTGCAAAGGCAGCCCCCCTCCACGCATTTCGGATTGTAATCGAGAGGAAGATATCTGTTCAGAGGGGGATTCAGAAGGAGAGGACAACTCCTATTTACCCCCTGAGGTCTTCGCTCTAACTTGGCATGCTGATGTTGGTTATATCATGCATATCGTGTCTTGCATTGCTTAATTTATACATCAAATATGTCATCTGCTTAGTTTAGACATCCTTTGTGCGAATGCCATCTGTTTAGTTTATTCATCGTTTATGTGAATTATGCAACGCCATCTTGTAGCCAGGCATCATATATGTGAATTTTGCAATGCCATCCTGCTTAGCCAGTCATCTTATATGTAAATTATATCAGGCCATCCTTTTTTCGTTACATATTACATTTGTCAACAATGTTATTACATTCAACTGCTCTTCGTGTGCATCAGCCATTTGACACGGTGATGGCAAATTCTGGAGTGAAAACAAGGTCTTCAGAGCAGAGTATGCTATCTGACGAAGCACATATCTCGCTTGTTACGGACAGCTCCTCAGAGGAGGATTCAGAGATAGATGACCAGTCCTATCCCCCCCCCCCGAGGTGTATGCTCTAACTTGGCAGGATTATGTTGCTCATATCGTGCGTATGGTGTCTCGCATTGCTATGTCATTTGATTAGTTTAGACATGCTTTGTGTGAATGCCACATGTTCAGTGTCTAATTACCATATATGTGAATTATGCATTGCCATCTTGTTGCAAGACATTATATATGTGAATTATACAATGCTATCTTGTTGCAAAGGCATTATATATGTGAATTATGCAATGCCATGCTGTTTAGCCAATCATCGTGTATGTGAATTATATCATGCTATCATTTTTTTGTATTACGTGTTCCATTTGTCGACAACGTTTGTATATTCAACTACTCTTCCTATGCATCAACCATTTGAAGCGGTGATGGAAGTATTTGGAGTGAAAACAAGGTATTCAGATCAGACAATGCTACCTGCTGAAGCAGACATCTTGCTGGTTACAGAGAGCTCCTCAGAGGAGGATTCAGAGACTGATGACCAGTCCTATTTTCCCCCTGAGGTCTATGCTCAAACCTGGCAGGGTTATAATACCCATGTCATGCATGTTGTCTTGCATTGCTTAGTTTTTACATCATATATGGATTGCCATCTGCTTACTTGCTTACTATATAAATCATATATTTGAATTATATCATGCCATCATGTTCACATAGTACATACACATCATCTATCTGAATTATGGCATGGCAACCCATTTAATAAAGACATCATATAGTTATATCATCTCATCCTGTTTAGTGTTTACAGTCATCATATTTTGAATTATGGCATTCTATCCGTGAATGTATGTGAATTATGGCATGCCAACCTATTTAATAAACACATTATATAGTTATGTCATGTCATCCTGTTTACATAGTCTCATATTTTGAACTATGTCTTTCCATCTTTTTTAGTTAGCCATCATAATGTGAAATTGTGTCATGCTATCCTGTTTAGTTAGCCATCATATATGTGAAATTGTGTCATGCTATCCTGTTTGGTTAGACAACATAAATATGAATTATTTCATGCCCTCTTTTATTCCCCACTATCCATTGCACCTGTCTATCATACAATGTCTATACTTTCAATTACTTTTCTTGTTTATCAGCCATTTGAATTGGAGAGTGTGATGGCAGTATCTAAGGGAGTAACAACACGGTCTTCAGAAAAGATAGTGCTACCAGTTGATGCAGATAGAACCACGGTTGTACTTGCCCAAGGACCAGATCCACCACACATAACCCAGACTCTCACAGATTGTACCCCTACCCAGTTGGACAGAGAACCAGCTACACCCCTTCTAACCCCAACCCCGGCAGATAGTAACCCAGTTCCAGTTGACACAGCACCGTCTCCACCACAGAGCACCCAAACACGAGCAGTTAGTAAGGGAACTGCAGTGCCCAAAGCACGAGGACCACCACTTCGAATCCCAAATCAACGCTTAAAGGAGAAGAAGATTTGTTCTCAGGTCAGGTTCTGTAGCTATGGTTCATACTCCTTTGCTCTTGCATGACTGTATTTACTCATACCAACTATTTTCAAATTTGAAGGATGGAATTGAAACTCCAATGGAGCAACAGGTATGTTTTAAACCTGTTTCTTTAACTGGTTTGCTGTTGTAACCTGCTCTATGTTGATTTCAGTTTCAATTGAATAAACAGTTATGTTCTCATGTCATGCACATTACAAGTGTCGTTATTGCTCTATAGTTACCCACACTTATATTCTGTCTATTCTTCTTTGTCTTGAACAAATATTATTTGAACTGTGTCTCTATCTTGATTTGCCAACAAAAACTACAATGATATAGACCATAAAGTGACCATGGTACATAGATATATGTTTGTTTCATGCTGTTATCCTGTCCACTTTACTACTGAACTCATTTACCAAAATGAGTTTCATATACAACATGGTAAACATGTGATGTGTCTGCTTGTTTCTCTTTTAGAATGCGGACAAAATATTGGAGAACGGTACCGCGTTATCCAATGGTAAAGGAAGTAATGCAGATGAGGTTCAAGATAGGGAGACATCCCTGTTGGTCTCCAAGAAAGCTGATAAAAACTATCTTGACGACAATGAGGGAACCCAAAAGTCCTGTCTTGATGTAGTGTTCGAGTTACTGGCCACTACTGCTGGCACAAGCTCTTTGAACTCGCTGCCTGAATCAGTTCGTCTTCTTGAGTCCCAACTTCAAGTTAAAAGACATCGATCAGATGTGCTGCGATAGGAAGCTGAAGGACTGAGGAAGTCCCTGCAGAATTCAGATGCATATTTTCTGGTGCAAGAGCAAGCGCTGGAGGATTTAAGCGCCAAACAAGAGAAAGTTAATAAGCTTGCTAAGCATCTTGCCAGCATTATGGGTATCCAGGATATTGTTTCTTGAGATCTTCTGAAGTGGTTTCAGTTCTGGATTTGTTTTGCTGCGGTGTTTATTTGCACTGGTCGCCAACTTTGACAACCAGTGTATATGATATGCTGCTTTGTTCCCTATATTTGCACTGGTGGCGAACTTTGATGCCCAGTGGATGTAATATGTGTAATAGCCGTGATAGCCTAGCGTTAGTTGCTTGCTTATTTATTTCCTTGTTGTCTTGTTTATTTGTTTGCTTGTAGTCATTGCAGTTCTTTTTCCGCTGTTAGCTAGTGGCTGCAATAACCTATTTTTTTAAAACTAGGCCACAGTAACCATGGGCTAATATTTACTGTGGTGACACTGGGCCTCCTACTGGCCGTAGAAATAGTGGGCCTTCTAGGGGCCGTAGAAACAGTGGGCCTTCTACGGGCCATAGAAATAATGAGCCTTCTGCGGGCCGTATTATCAATGGGCCTTATACGGGCCGTATAATTGATTGGCCAATCATGGGCCAAACAGACCGCATTATGGCCGTAAACGGGCTAGAGTTGGAATCGTCCGTTCATGGGCCGACCATAATGGGCCATCGTTAATAAGCCGTATTTGATGACACTATGAAATCGGCCCAACGTATTAACGGACCACAAACGACCGACTGTAACCACGGGCTGAATTTGGCCCACAAGCAGAAAATGATAGTAACGGGCCGTAAGTAAATGAATGCTGGAAATGAGCCCAAGAATAAATGGGCTCTGAGAAGGCCGAAAGATAACATGGGCTAGAAACGGCCCAACGGAATAACGGGCCGTTAATGGGTATAAAGTGATACATTGTTCATTACGGGCCAGTTTCACCACGAGCCGTTAATGGGTGTAAAGTGATACACTGTTCATTACGGGTCAGTTTCACCACGGGCCGTTAGTAGGCCAAGAGTTACATAGGGCCTCATATGGGCCGAAAGACGTCATAGGCCATACATGGGCCAGAAGTGAAAACGGGCTGGAATCATATTGGATGGCCCAGATGACGCTACTAGGCCTAATTCGGATAAGGCGTAACAGGCCTTGGGTTAGCGGGCTGTAAATGGGCTATATTCGAACATGCCGTTGACAGGCTTTCCATGGGCCGGCCCGCCAGCTTTTGACCAAGTCAAACGGGCCGACCTTTTCACAGGAATGGGCCTCTGTTGGGCCGTGCCACGTGTCGACGTATCATAGACGCCTTCCATCCAATGAGTGGTTGACATCTATCCCAACGATGAGCCGACACGTGTTTCCTCCAGCCAATGATGATTTTACACGTGGAAAATCCCCATTGGTCGGGGCTGTTAACGGGTTATTGGATCCAAAACCCGACCCGATAGCTTAACGACGTTCAGTTACGGTGGATGCCACATGTCGGTCACCCTTGATGGAAGCACTTCTGTGACGCGCGATTTATCGTCATGGAAGTGGACACTTCCCTGATGATAATTTTGGTAATGTCATGGAACACTTCTACGACAACACAGGTATGACTATCTTGATTCTGTCATAAATTTGTCATGGATGTACATGCATGACAGAATACATGACCTACTGTGACAAACACGTATTATCACGGAAGTGTATTTTTTTGTAGTGTAGCCTATGGTATGATTGTATGTTGTCCTATGGACTAAACCCTCCGGTTTATATAGACACCAGAGGGGGCTAGGGTTACACAGAGTCGGTTACAAGGGAGGAGATCTACATATCCGTATTGCCAAGCTTGCCTTCCACGCCAAGGAAAGTCCCATCCGGATACGGGACGAAGTCTTCAATCTTGTATCTTCATAGTCCAACAGTCCGGCCAAAGGATATAGTCCGGCTGTCCGGAGACCCCCTAATCCAGGACTCCCTCAGTAGCCCCTGAACCAGGCTTCAATGACAATGAGTCCGGCGCGCAGTTTCGTCTTTGGCATTGCAAGGCGGGTTCCTCCTCTGAATACTCCATGGAAGATTTTGAACACAAGGATAGTGTCCGTCTCTGCAAAACAAGTTCCACATACCGCCATAGATAGAATAATATTTCCACAAATCTAATCTGCTGACACGTTTTGACAGCATGACATCATGCCATGGCCTGGTCTCTATTCGAACCGTTTTTCTCAACCAACGCTGCACATATTGCGAGGCGGTTTTCTTGACACGTCTTGTCAAAGCAGAGATCGTGTCCCCCTTATTACGGGATTCTCATCAATACGGACGTGGGTAACCCAATCGTGCCTGTTGGTATGACTCCTCGATTTTAGGCAAGTCCCAAACAGCCACGAGGAGGACTCTTGATATTCATCCTCTTTATAAAGAGGCCGAGGCCTGTCCTTTTTTCCCTCTCGTGCTCAATCGAATCCTTCCCCCGCTTCGAGTTCCAACACCCAAGGCTCAGGTCAGGCGCTTCGGACCTTCAACCATGTCCGGATCCAACCTCCAAGGTCGGTGGATGCCTTCCTCTGTCATAGAGGAAGACATCAAGAAGCTGAGAGAGGCCAGGTATCTGACCGCCAAAATCTCGCATAGGCTGCCTGCCCGAGGGTAGGTCATCCCCACTCCCGAACCCAACGAGAGTGTTGTGTTCATATCTCACTTCCTCCGAGGGCTAGGCCTCACTCTAGATCCCTTTGTTAGGAGGCTCATGTTCTATTATGGACTAGATTTCCATGATCTGGCCCCGGATTCCCTCCTTCACATCTCGTTGTTCAACGTTGTGTGTGAGGCCTTCCTTCGCATTACCCCACACTTCGGCCTGTGGCTCAAGACTTTCAATGTGAAGCCGAAGATGATCGAGGGGCGTCACACAGAGTGCGGAGGTGCCACAATAGGCAAAAGTGCTGACATTCCGTGGCCAGAGGGCTCCTTCCCAGAGGTGTCCAGTTTATGGCTACGGGAGTGGTTTTATATCACAGCTCCCCGAAGTGCCAAGTGGGTAGCTTCCCCTGCCTTTCGCTCGGGCCCTCCACCAAGACTGATGTCATGGATCAATAAGGGGCTGAACTGGGGGCCAGTAAATAATGTGCCGATATTGCAGAGTCACATTCGAGATCTCCTTGAGAGAGATGTCAGCCTGGTCAAGGTAATGCAAGTCATGCTAGTTCATCGAGTCCAGCCTCCCCTCCGTATGTGGGAATTCAACCTGGAAGGACTGCGAACTATTCAGCACTTCCTCGGCATGACACTTGATGAGATGTACAAATTGTTCTTCGGACCCCAAATAGAGTGTCCGGACACCACCGAGGATGCGGGTCGGAGCTGTAATCGCCCCGATACCCAAGTAAGTAATCCCCTGACCAAACACACTGTCTTTCTATTTATCATAACATCATTATGAAAAGTTGCTCTTTGACCAGGACTAGATAACAAAGGCGAAGATGATCAGGTGTTCGGCCCCCCTTCCCGAAGGCTTGGCCAATCCAGTACTAGACAGAATGCTCGAGCCAGCGCCTTGTCGGGCGCCCTCAGGGGAAGATGAAGGGGGGAATAAAGAGGCTGAAAGCAGGCCTCACACACCATTCATCTGAACCGGGGGAATTAGCGCCTCCGTGAAGGAGGACAACTAGGGAGAAGAATCTGAAATCCCCTCTCCCAAGGAAGGAAGAGGACCACCTCTAAAAACCCGGGAACAAAGGTTTCCAAACGGGGGAAGAAATCTTTGCCAGAGGGTCCTACCTCGGAGGGTATCCTTGCCGCACAGTGTCCGCAAGGGGATCAACCCTCTACCGAGCTGTAAGTGAAAAGGTACTTAATAGTAAAAATATCTTACATTACTTCTGAAGATAATAGCCGAAGCATATATCTTGCAGCTCGGATCGTAGCCCTTCTCGACAGAGTTCGTCTTCAGGGGATCTTCTTCCGGAGATGATGGAGAGCGAAACACCTTCCCCTACCACCCTGCCTCATGAGGCGGGCGACCCCGAAGTGTCGTCACGGAGGGTTTCTCCTGATCCGCCAAGGCCAGAGGGTAATCCTTTGGCCACCCGAAGTCCTCAGTATTCGGCTCCTAAAGAGAGCAACAGAAAAAGTCTGGAACCGTATAGTGTGCGGTCGAACGCACTGAAGGATCTTCTGGAGCAAGCGGCCATCTCAGAAGCGCATCGTACGCTAATGGGTACGATGATTGAAAGGATTTCATCCGCCGAAAGCGGGTTGCATGAAGCTTTTATGAGTCTGCTGAAAGGCTTTGAGGTACGTGAAATAGTGTATGTTTTTGACAGTACTGCACACGTTAGGTGTGCCCTATGCAGATAGTAGCCCCTGAGACTCTGGTTGCCGTTGAAAACAGCAGCAAACCGAGGATCATACTCCCATGTAATAAGCAGACCGCCTTTATGTTCAGGTGGCTGAAGGTCCGGTGGCTAGCCGGACTGATGAGTTTGCCGAGCTAAAACGGCAGCTTGATGCGGCAGATGCCGACATCGTGCTTGTCAACAAGCGGCTTGACGAGGCACAGTGTAAGTGATTTCTCCGGTGATAAACACATAGTAAGAGGAGCATGATGCCAGTATCTTTAATATGTTGTGACTGCAGATGGAGCTGCCACCGTGGAGACCCTTCGGGCGGAACTTGCCCGAGCCAAGGAACAAGCAAGGAATAGCGATGCGGCCGCTCTAAAGGCGGTCGAAGAGCTGAGGGCCGAACAGCTGCCGAGCACTACTTTGAAGAGGTCCTTGAAGGCGCTCGTTCGATAGAGGCGCAGTGCTCGAAGAATATTATTTTCTAGTGACATGTATTCCTATTGTAAAAACAATATTTTATTGAATTATGAAGGTTGTGTTTATACTTTTGCCTGAAAGTATTATGATGCCTCCTGTGCGGCAGTTTACGTATATATGTATATAACCTGAAAGATTGCAGTCGTCGGCTTCAGCCCCCACGCATATAATGCGGGGGTGTTCGCAAAAAACGTGTATTCACACTTGATCCAATGTCTTGGTCCATGAAGGAGGTGGTAGCGCAGCGAACGTGGCAATTGGACTATATTGCTTTAACACTTTCACTTAGCCATAGGAGTTTGATGGTGGGACTACTATATAGCCCCTGGTACTTCCGCGCTCGTCCGAATACGGGGCGCATATGTACAGTCTCGAGTGGTTGACCAGTCTCGCGCTTTATCATGACAGTCAGTTTTTGGCTATCTCTACTGAGGCGCTCATCCGGATGAACCAGGGCACAATCGCAGTAGTTCTCCCGGTGCCGCCTTAGCCGATAGAGCGGAACGTAAGGTAGCAAAACACGGGAGCCGGGCAAACCCAACATTTGACCAAAGACGTGAGTCTGAGCTGATGCATATAAGGCCAAACTCGCGACGCCGAACACTCCCTAAGGTATCCGGTCTTTATAATATATGTCGGGCTGAACAATGCCCTTAATAATAAACCCCGAGTGTCCAGGTACGTGCAGTGTCCTGATGTGGCCACATGCCAATAACGGCAGCATCCTTCTCAGTTGTATTGAGTATTGGGAGGATGTAAACAACAAGAGATAGTAAAAAAGGTTTACGCAGGGTCTTAATCTGAAAAGAAACCTTTGAGCGGGTCCCTGCTGCACGTCTGTGCCTGTATCTCCGTTGTGCCGTGTCCTGGATGGGTATAGCATGATTGTCATCTGTAAAAAATAAGAACTTAGGTGAAAGTTGTCGTGCTAGAAAATCGGTTATTATCAATAAACCATTGAAATTCAAGGTAAGTCATCTTGAGCCGAACTAGACCTGATTACACGCGGGAAGCCCTTGGTACCGTCGATGAGGGTTTAACCATCAAAACAATCTCATGTGTAGTGATGCGCCGGACTCGTCTAACCGTGTCCGTGGTCTTGACGACATGTCATTTATTCTGGTTGGTGAGGCCGTCTAGTTCTCGGCTGTTAAGGCCGCCGCACATTCTTCCGCGCGTATACAACGCTCAATATTTCCACTAACTGTGATGGTGCCACATGGACCGGGCATCTTAAGCTTGAGAGAAGCGTAATGCGGTACTGCATTAAAACGAGCGAAAGCCGCTCTTTCGAGTAGTGCTTGGTAGCCACTTCCGAATGGAGTGATGTAGAAAGTTAACTTTTCGCTTCGGAAGTTGTCGGGAGAACCGAATACAACCTCTAGTAATAGAGAGCCCGTACAGCGGGCCTCTGGGCCTGGTATTACTCCCTTGAAGGTAGTATTACTGTGGCTTATTTTTGTCGGGTCTATCCCCATTTTGCGGACTGTGTCCTGATATATCATATTTAGACTACTGCCGACGTCCATAAGGACTCGTGTGAGGTGGTATCCGTTTATTATTGGGTCTAACACCAAGGCAGCCAATCCTTCATGATGCATGCTTGTCGCGTGATCCCGCGATCAAAAGTGATCGGGCAGGCCAACCAGGGGTTGAACTTAGGGGTGACGGGCTCTATGGCGCGTATGTCTCGGAGTGCATGTTTTCTTATCCTCTTCATCACATGGATCATGTTTACTGTTTTAACCTCTGGTGAGAATTTTTTCTGTCCTCCAGTGCTTTGCTGGCGAGGTTCGTCCTCGTCTTCGCTTGGTGTCTCCCCCCCTTGTGTTCGGCGTTTAGCTTACCGGCCTGCTTGAAGACCCAGCATTCTCTGTGGGTGTGATTTGCAGGTTTGTCGGGGGTGCCATGGATCTGACATAGGTTGTCGAGGATCTTGTTTAGGCTAGACGGTCCATCTCTGCTGCCTTTGAAAGGCTTTTTCCGCTGACCTGGCCGAGAGCCCCTGAATCCGGCGTTGACCGCCGTATTATCTAGGATGTCTTCTTTATTTCGACGCTTGTTTTTACTGCATCGTGGTTTTCCATTGCCATCCCTGACTTATCTGCTTGGGTTGCTGGTGCTACTGCGGGCTAACCAGCTACCTTCGCCCGCGCAAAAGCGGGTCATGAGGCTTGTCAGGGTTGCCATTGTTCTCGGTTTTTCTTGGCCGAGGTGTCTGGCGAGCCATTCATCTCGGACGCTGTGCTTGAAAGCCGCTAAGGCTTCGGCATCCGGACAGTCGACGATTTGGTTTTTCTTAGTGGGAAACCTATTCCAAAGCTTTCGGGCTGACTCTCCGGGCTGCTGAATTATATGACTTAAATCATCTGCATCCGGAGGTCGGACATAGGTCCCTTTAAAATTAGCCCGAAAAGCGTCCTCCAGCTCCTCCCAACTTCCAATTGAGTTTTCGGGGAGGATTTTCAGCCGGTGCCGAGCTGGTCCTTTAAGCTTGAGGGGCAAGTACTTGATGGCATGGAGATCATCTCCACGAGCCATGTGGATGTGGAGGATAAATTCCTCAATCTAGACCCCCCCCGGGTCTGTGGTCCCATCGTACGCTTCTATGTTCACTGGTTTGAATCCTTCTGGGAATTCATGGTCCAACACCTCATCGATGAAACATAGGGGGTGTGCGGAACCCCTGTATTTGGATGTATCATGGCGTTCGGACGGTTGTAGTATTCGATTTTGATTTTGTGCCGGAGCGCGCTTCCTAGATCCATAGATGGATCTGGTCATACTGGATTTTTGGCGCAAGTCCTCACGTAGATTGTGTGTTGACTTATGTGCGACCTTGTTAGCCGCTCTATTGCGGTCACACGGTGGTTGATCAGGCCGGTTGGCCGTTTTATTTTTCTGTTGTATGGGCTCTAAGGCCTCATCGTCGAATTCAGATAATAGTTTGCACTTTGGATACTCTTTATGTGGTAACCTCCACCATACTTTTCTTCGTTGTCGAGCACTTTGTTCCACCTGTTGTTGAGCGTATTTTGTTCGGCCTTAAGCCTTTGCTTCTGCTTCTTCAGACTCCTCGCTGTGGCAATAAGCCTTCTGCGGAGGTTCTCTTGCTCCAAGTTCATTTCCGGGATGATGTGTGCATCTTCATCCGGACTGTTTTCCTCCCCAGAGGGGGTTTGATGAGGTTTATCCTCGACATCGCCGTGTTCAGACGTCGGATCCGTACTGTGTTTGTCTTTTGCAGCTTCATCGTGCTCTGCCGCTGGGGCAATGAGGTCGTCGTTTCCTCTGGAGTCGATTGGAGTATTATTTTCTCTTGCGCTGTTGTTGCTGTTTTTGCTGAGGCGGGATTTGGAGCGGCGCCTACGCCGACGCTTTGTTTGCTTCTTGGAGGGGTCATCCTCTGCTGTCTCGTCCCGTTCCTCGTCATCGTTTTCTTTGGGTGTATCCACCATGTATATGTCATGTGGTGAAGTGGCTGTCCAGTGCCCTGTGGGCACTAGTTCCTGTTCCTCTCCTGCATCGTCGTCCATGCCGTCGATGTCTGCGGAGTCGAAATCAAGCATGTTGGTTAAATCATCGACAGAGGCTACTAAGTGGGTGGTGGGTGGACAGCGAATTTCTTCGTCATCCACATCCCATTCTAGCCGGACATAGTTCGGCCATGGTTCTCCTGACAAGGAGAGAGACTTTAATGAATTTAGCACATCGCCGAAAGGCGAGTGCTGAAAGATATCCGTGGAGGTGAACTCCATGATTGGCGCCCAATCGGATTCGATAGGCACGGATGCAGGCGGTTCGGAGTCCGTGGCCGGAGATGAATCCAGTGGTTCGGCAACACGGCTCTTGTAAGGGGTGAAGTCAGTATCCGGCTCCATCGCCACTGAGAGTGCGGCCTCCATGGCGGGGTCCATCCCTCCGTCGTCGGATGGCGCAATTTGCTCCGGATTGAAGGCCGGAGTAGTTGCAGATGCGATCTCCCGAACACTGTCCGACGGCAGAGTTACGTCATGCTCGTCGTGATTGTGCGGCGCACCTGACATGGGCTCGAATCCGTCGAAGATCAAGTCTCCGCGGATGTCGGCAGTGTAGTTTTAGTTTCCGAACCTGACCTGATGGCCAGGGGCGTAGCTCTCGATCTGCTCCAGATGGCCAAGCGAGTTGTCCCTTAGTGCGAAGCCGCCGAATATGAAGATCTGTCCAGGGAGGAAAACCTCACCCTGGACCTCATCGTTACTGATGATCGAAGAAGCCATCAAGCCTTTACAGTGACGGCACAGTGGAACTCTCAATGAAAGCACAAATGTCGGTGTCAAAACCGGCGGATCTCGGGTAGGGGGTCCCGAACTGTGCGTCTAAGGCGGATGGTAACAGGAGGCAGGGGACACGATGTTTACCCAGGTTCGAGCCCTCTTGATGGAGGTAATACCCTACGTCCTGCTTGATTGATATTGATGATATGAGTATTACAAGAGTTGATCTACCACGAGATCGTAGAGGCTAAACCCTAGAAGCTAGCCTATGGTATGATTGTATGTTGTCCTACGGACTAAACCCTCTGGTATATATAGACACCGGAGGGGGCTAGGGTTACACGGAGTCGGTTACAAGGGAGGAGATCTACATATCCGTATTGCCAAGCTTGCCTTCGACGCCAAGGAAAGTCCCATCCGGACACAGGACGAAGTCTTCAATCTTGTATCTTCATAGTCCAACAGTCCGGCCAAAGGATATAGTCCAGCTGTCCGGAGACCCCCTAATCCAGGACTCCCGCACATGGCATATCTTGCAATAATAATGCTAACACTAAGCACGATAGTAAATAAGAGCATAAACTAAGTAGCACAATATATCATAAGCTCAGTAAGGTGCGATAGATAGAGTGCATATGTCTTACACCATATGATAGATAAGTCTCACAAGCTCAAATAAACTCAAACCAAACCAAAGCAAATAAGGTTCAACAGACCAAACACAAGCGAAACAAACACGACACGACACGGCAAATCCCTACACTCTCTCCCCCTTTGGCACCAAGACGCCAAAAAGGCAGAGAGGACACCTACAACACAAGTGGTGGCTCAAGCGGAGTAGTCGCTCACATGCTCTTCGTCGGACTCGGCAGCGGGGATGGGCTCCTCCTCAGAATCAGTCCACTTGTAGCCTTGTTTTTCCATCCATTCGGCCTCTGGAGTGATGTGCTCCTTGGAGCCGCCAGAAACATCCTCTCCAAAAACCCTCATGATCTTCTTGTCGCGGCGGTGACTCTCCTTGGAGGCAACATGAGTCCGGTACTGCCCCTTGGCCTGCATGCAGAACAAGGCCTTCATCTTGGCCTTCTGCTTATTCGCCCATGAGGGCTCAGTGGAGGGAGGTGCATATCCATCAGAGCTGTCCTCAGCTACATTCTCCTCCTCAATCTCCTCCTCATCAATATCCCTCTTAGCAGCCTCAGCCTCGGCATGAGTAGTAGTGTTAGCCCACTGGGGCTTGATGCGGAGTCTAATGGGGTCATGACTGATCCAGTCAGGGGCCAAAAATTCCTCAGTGGGATAGAGCTTCTCCCAGGTCTTGGACATCAGGAGGAACAGATATGGACCATAGATGGGTACCTTACGAGTGAACACCGCGAACCGAAGCTCGCACCACATGATATGTGAAACATCAAGTGGCTGAGTTTGAGAAATGCGCGCCTCCTCATAAATGAGCAACATGTCCACAAGATAGGCATGCACCTTGTCCTTGTCCCCAATGCATGGAAAGAGGGACGAGTTGAGCACCCACGTCGTCTTGCCATTGGCCAGTTTCTTCTCAACATAGAATGGCTGAAGCTTGTCCTTGCTAGCTGACTTGGCGTTGGCATGAGGGCGAACACCAACAGGCGTGTGGAGCCCGTCATCAGGCACTTTGAGCAAATCCATGAACTCCTTCCAAGTAGCAGTCAACTGACGTCCATTGGTCATCCAGATCATCCTCCGATCCTCACCAGTATGTAAGTGGACCGAAGCAAAGAACTGGGCCACCAGCTCAGGGTCAAAGTCCAGGTGGAAAGAGATCACATCCTCAATGGCAAACTGCTCTACGAGATCCAAGGCCTCACCAAAGTAGTCACGATGCTTACCATCCCTCATGTGATGCATGTCGATCCAGTGCACATCCACATACAGATTCTGCTTGGCCTTGATCACATCCAAGTAAATGAAATTCTACTGCTTGGTCCAGAACAGTTCATTCCCTCTGAAGTTTGCATGAGGATTCGCATAAGGGTTGATCTTCCATCGAGAAACAAACTTAGCAAGAGGTATCTCATCCATGCCCTTTGATGGTTCCTTGAACTTGCTAGTAGTGGTCTTGACATTGCGCTTGGGGGCATTGGAGCCCTCTGGAACATCCTCTTGGTTGCGTAGACGTTTGGAGCCCATGTCACGGCTTGGATTGGAACAACGAGCAGGGACACCGGATCCACCACCTAAGACACACACAAAACACAAACACACACGAGAAGCGAGACGGGTCAAAACAAAGACCACAACAAAACACAACTAGTAGAAAGTGCATATGGTAATTGCCATGAAGAAGATTTGACAGCAGCGGTAGTACTGCCTGTTCACGTGGTATTAAAATTTTAGTGCCGCTCCTACTCGTGGTAGTACCGCGCCGTGGCACGGTAGTACCGGGGCTCAGAGCGGCAGTAGAACTTTAGTACCGCGGCCCGCGCGGTAGTACCGCACCTGAGGAGTGGTAGTACCGCATGAGCGGTAGTACCGCACCTGAGGAGTGGTAGTACCGCACGAGCGGTAGTACCGCACCTGAGGAGTGGTAGTACCGCACCTATTATGTGGTGGGGAACGATCCCACCGGTTGGAATCCGAGGAGAGCAGCCGGGGACGGAGATCCGGCGAGGGTCTCCGGTGCCGTTCTTGAGCGAGAGAGAGAGACCATGGGGAGAGAAAAGGACGAATGGGTATGGGGGAGTTGGAACTCCCCCTTCCCGCTCTTAACCCCCACGCGCCCTCGGTAGCGCGGTGGTACCGCACGTCATCATGGTAGTACCGCCCGGGCGGAAGTATCGCACCAAGGACGGTAGTATCGCTCCCCCAGGTGGCAGTAAAAAATTACTGCCGCGCTGGGTGCGGAAGTACCATGCGCTCCTCACGTAGTAGTACCGTGGGAGGCCACGGTAGTACCGAGTGCTCAAGAAGATGCAAGTTCAAAAAAAAAGGAAAAACGAAGCATTTGCAACCTTCAAGCGAACGGACACACAAAAAGGCTGACACACGAGACAACTCAACCAAGAATGACACGACAAACGAAAGACAAGAGATAAGAAGGACTAAGACACTCAACACAACCTCTCTAAAGAGAGGGCGGTGGTTGGAGCCACCTATGTTTGAGTCAATTGGTATGGCACTGCGAAGAATTATTCTGGAGCCCATGACCAAAACTCGTCTTTGAAGCACAAGGACCATCAAAAATGACTAATGTGAAATAGTTGATTAATTTATGCATAATGGGGGAGGAAGAGTTCATTGAGAGAACAACACCCCCCCTATGTCCATGCCTACACCAAAACAAGATAACAAGTTGAGTATGGTGAGGTGTGCACGGGTTCAAGCAATATTGCTCGAATCAATGATATTTAGCTCATGCCTTAACTCGCAAAATCTTGCTTCATCCAAGGGCTTCATGAAAATATCTGCAAGGTTATCAAGAGTGTTGACATAGTTGAGCTCGATCTCCCCTCACCTAATATGATCCCGGATGAAGTGATACGGATCTCAATATGCTTCGTCTTGAAGTGTTGCACTGGGTTGAGAGAAATCTTGATTGCACTTTCATTGTCACACCGAAGAGGCACTTTGTCACAAATGACACTGTAATCCTTTAAAGTTTGCCTCATCCATAAAAGTTGTGCACAACAACTATCGGCCGCCACATACTCCGCTTCGGTGGACGAGAGAGACACACAACTTTGCTTCTTTGAAGAACAACTTACCAAAGAGCAACCAACGAATTGGCACCCTCTGGAAGTGGACTTCCTGTCCACTTTGTCTCCCGCCCAATCCGAGTCCGAATAACCTACACGCTTGAAGTTTGCTCCTCTTGGGTACCATAAGCCAAAATTTGGGGTATGAGCCAAATATCGAAAGATTTGCTTGACTGCCACAAGGTGACTTTCCTTAGGTGCGGCTTGAAACCATGCACAAATTCCCACACTCAACATGATATCCGGTCTAGATGCACAAAGGTAAAGCAAGGAGCCAATCATGGAGCGATATACCTTTTGATCCACCGCTTTACCATTGGGATCTTGTCAAGTTGGCATTTGATGGGCATAGGAGTGGAAGCCGGCTTGACGTCATTTAGCTTGAATCTCTTGAGTGTGTCTTGAGTGTATTTGGCTTGGTTGATGAAGGTTCCTTCTCTTCGTTGCTTGACTTCGAACCCGAGAAAGAACTTCAACTCTCCCATCATGGACATCTTGAACTTGGAGGTCATGAGTGTGGCAAATTCCTCATTGAAAGCTTTGTTAGGGGAGCCAAATATAATATCATCAACATATAGTTGGCACACAAACAACTCCCCTTTGACCTTCTTAGTAAAAAAGAGTGGGGTCGATTTTCCCAATTTCAAACCCACGATCTTGCAACAACTTGGTAAGGTGGTCATACCACGCACGTGGGGCTTGCTTAAGGTCATAGAGTGCCTTATCGAGTTGGTACACACGATCGGGAAAGTAGGGATCCTCGAACCCGGGGGGTTGCTTGACATATACCAACTCATTAACATGACCATTAAGAAAAGCACTCTTCACATCCATTTGTTGTAACTTAAAGTTATGATGAGAAGCATATGCAATCAACATGCGAATGGATTCAAGGTGAGCAACGGGAGCAAAGGTTTCACTGTAGTCGATACCCTTGACTTGGGAGTAGCCTTGTGCTACCAAACGAGCCTTCTTATGAATGATAATCCCATGAGCATCTTGCTTGTTCTTGAATATCCACTTGGTTCCAATGACATTATGGTTCCTCGTTGGCCTTGGCGCCAATCTCCACACCTTTTTGTGCTCGAAGTTGTTGAGTTCTTCATGCATGGCATTGAGCCAATCCGGATCCTCGAGCGCCTCATAGACCTTTTGGGGTTCAACACAAGAGACAAACGCATGATGTTCACAATAGTTTGCTAATTGTCTATGAGTGCTTACCCCATTTCTTAAGCTTCCAAGTACATTTGTCATGAGATGATCTTTGGTGGATAGCTTGGATGCGATCTTAGCAGCACGACGCTCTAATTCCTCCTCTGGAGAGAGTTGAGGAGCGGTCACTTGATCTTGATCATCTTGAGCATCGTCTTGAGCTCGTTCTTGATCTTGAGCTTGCTCTCGATCTTGAACTCGCTTGAAAGGTAGAACTTGACCTTGGGCATCACTTGGTGATTCAACACCATCTTGAGGTTGATCTTGCCCTTGATCTTGTTCATGAGGTTGAGGGCCTTCACTTTGTTCTTCGGAAGCGTGTGGGCCTTGAGTTGGTGATGGTTCCACATGAGTGGAACATTGTCCTTCTCCTTCGGCCACAAGGGGATCCTTAATGGGTAGGATAAAACCAACACCCATTCTTCGTATGGCTTGGGGAGGAATTTCATCACCTACATCACAAGTGCCACTTTGCTCCACTTGGGAGCCGTTATTCTCATCAAACTTCACGTTAAATGTCTCCTCAATAAGTCCCGTGGACTTACTGAGGACACGGTAAGCATGGGAGTTTGTAGCATAACCAACAAATATGCCCTCATGAGCTCTAGCCTCAAATTTAGACAAACGAACACCTTTCTTGAGAATGACACACTTACACCCGAACACCCAGAAGTACTTGAGGTTGGGCTTGTTCCCGGTGAGTATCTCATATGGAGTCTTGTTCAAGCCTTTGCGGAGGTAGACCCAATTGGATGCATGCCACGCAGTGTTGATGGCTTTGGCCCAAAAGTTGTATGGAGACTTGAACTCCGCCATCATGGTCCTTGTTGCATCCATCAACGTCCGGTTCTTCCTCTCCGCTACACCATTTCGTTGAGAGGTGTAAGGTGTGGAATATTGATGCTTGATCCCCTCATCACTAAGAAACTCATCCAAGGTGTAGTTCTTGAACTCGGTGCCGTTGTCACTTCTTATTGTCAAGATCTTTGCATTGTGTTGATGTTTTGCTTCATTTGCAAAGTCAATGACGGTTTGTTGGGTCTCACTCTTCCTCTTGAGAATACTTTGCAAAGATCTCATATTGACATGGGCTAAACGGTGATGCCAAAGCCATCCACGTCAACTTTAGCCATTAGGCATGTCGCGGTCTTAGTGAGTCGCTCTGAAAAGTTAATCACATAGAGACCATTTTTTACATGCCCAACAAAGGCTACTTTAAGAGTCTTGCTCCACAAGAGGGCCACGGTATCAACATCAAAGAAGGTGGCAAAACCCATGAGTGCTAGTTGATGAACGGAAAGTAAATTGTATGCAAGGGACTCAACAAGCATGACCTTCTCGATCGTAAGATCATGAGAAATGACAACCTTGCCGAGTCCCAATAACTTAGAGGACGAGGCGTCACCCCACTCGACATTGGTGGGCATGGATGGAATCTTTTGCACGTCCACCACCAAGTCCTTGCTTCCGGTCATATGATTAGTAGCTCCACTATCGAGCAACCATGATCCCCCACCGGAAGCAAACACCTACAAGAGATCAATGCTTGGTTTTAGGTACCCATTTTGTAATGGGTCCTTTGATGTTAGTAACAAGGGTCTTAGGAACCCAAATAGACCATTCAATGTACTCATAAGGAGAACCAACAAATTTGGCATAAACATGCCCATCACTAGCACGACACAACACATAAGAAGGGTTAAAGTTGCCGGCTTTGTTGGGAAGGGAAGCGTTGCCCTTCTTGGCATCACTACCCCTCATGGTGTTCTTCTCCTTCTCCTTAGTAGCACCCTCTCCCTCCTTCACAAAGGTTTGCTTGAGAGGAGGAGGTCGTTTGGCCTTGTCATTCTTCTTCTTGTTCTTGGACTTGGGCACGTACCCAATCTCTTCTTTGGCCACAACTTCCTTTTGGTTGCTCAAAAGGTCGTTCAGGTTCTTCTCACCTTGTATGCAAGACACAAGACCTTTCTCAAGTTGCTCCTTCAACTTAGCGTTCTCCTCAACAAGATGCACATGCTCACAACATGGGTTAGTAGCATTTGCATTATCAATTAACACCATATGAGGAAAAGTAGCTTTCTCCTTGGTTAGCTTTACTTGAAGTTGATCGTGAGACTCTTTGAGGCTAGCATGAGCACACTTCAAGACCTTGTGAGCCTTGTCAAGTAAGTCAAACTCCTCTTTGAGTCTAGCAAGATCAACCCCAAGATTGGCCTTCTCGTAGTTTAGCACACGAGAAACAGCAAGAGCATGATCAAAATCTTTCTTTAACTTAGCGTGATCAACATTGTGTGACTCCTCAAGAGCCAAACAAAGACCACGCTCTTCCTCAAGAGCATTGGAAAGATCCGAAATCTCATCGGCATAGTCATGACTATGCCCCTCCATCTTGGAGATAGTATCTTCGTGAGCCTCGATCATGTCATTGGCTTCACCAAGTTGTTTTAAGAGAGCAACGAAGTACTTCTTGGATTTACCCTTGAGTTTACCCATAAAGGACTCAAACTCATTCTCCTCCACATTAGATCCCTCATATTAATCAATGCAATCCATCAAATAAGGATTATTAATGATGGTAGTTTTGATGTTGGGGGTTACCTTGTTGGTGGCTTTAGCCATGAGGCACTTGGCGGTGATGTTCTCATTGGGTGAGTCAAAGAGTGACACTCGTGGAGTTGTCGCAATGGTAACGGAGGCCATGGCAACCGACTCACCATATTCATCATCATCATCCTCCTCCTCATTGTACTCTTCTTGTACCACCAACGCCTTGGGAGGAGTCTTCTTGGTGAAGTTGCTCTTGTTGGGGAAAGACTTGGCTTTGTCTTTTCGGATGAGCTTGCCACCATTGTCTTCCCTCTTCTCATAAGGGCATTCCGCAATTAAATGACTCACATTGCCACAATTATAGCAAGTCCTCATACGTTGCTTGACCTTCGCGCCACTTGAGTTGTTCTTGTTGAAGTTGGGCCTTGAGTTCTTCTTGCTCCAAAATTGCCTTGAAGCAAGAGCCATGTGTTCATGATAGGCATACTTTGTATCTTCGGGTTGCTCTCCTTGATATGTCTCCGTTGTATCTACTTTTCCAAACACTTTTGCCCTTGTTTTGGACTCTAACTTGCATGATTTGAATGAAACTAACCCGGACTGACGCTGTTTTCAGCAGAATTACCATGGTGTTATTTATGTGCAGAAACAAAAGTTCTCGGAATGACCTGAAACTTCACGGAACGTCTTTTTGGAAATAATAAAAAATCCTTGCAAAAGATGAAGACCAGGGTCCCACACCCTAGCCATGAGGGTGGGGGCGCGCCTGCCCCCCAGGGCACGCCCCCTACCTCATGGGCCCCCTGGAGCTCCTCCGACCTCAACTCCAACTCTATATATTTGCTTTTGGGGAGAAAAAAATCAAGAAGAAGGATTCATCGCGTTTTACGACGGAGCCGCCGCCGATCCCTAAAACCTCACGGGAGGGCTAATCTGGAGTCCGTTCTGGGCTCCGGAGAGGGGAATCCGTCACCATCGTCATCATCAACCATCCTCCATCACCAATTTCATGATGCTCACCGTCGTGTGTGAGTAATTCCATCGTAGGCTTGCTGGACGGTGATGGGTTGGATGAGATTTATCATGTAATTGAGTTAGTTTTGTTAGGGTTTGATCCCTAGTATCCACTATGTTCTGAGATTGATGTTGCTATGACTTTGCTATGCTTAATGCTTGTCACTAGGGCCCGAGTGCCATGATTTCAGATCTGAACCTATTATGTTTTCATGAATATATGTGAGTTCTTGATCCTATCTTGCAAGTCTATAGTCACCTACTGTGTGTTATGATCTGGCAACCCCGAAGTGACAATAATCGGGACCATTCCCGGTGATGACCGTAGTTTGAGGAGTTCATGTATTCACAATGTGTTAATGCTTTGGTCCGGTACTCTATTAAAAGGAGGCCTTAATATCCCTTAGTTTCCGCTAGGACCCCGCTACCACGGGAGGGTAGGACAAAAGATGTCATGCAAGTTCTTTTCCATAAGCATGTATGACTATATTCGGAATACATGCCTACATTACATTGATGAATTGGATCTAGTTCTGTGTCACCCTAGGTTATGACTGTTACATGATGAACCGCATCCCGCATAATTCTCCATCACTGATCCATTGCCTACGAGCTTTCCATGTATTGTTCTTCGCTTATTTACTTTTCCGTTGCTACTGTTACAATCACTACAAAATACCAAAAACATTACTTTTATTATCATTACCTTTTGCTACCGTTACCACTACTATCATATTACTTTGCTTCTAAATACTTTGCTGCAAATATTAAGTTTCCAGGTGTGGTTGAATTGACAACTCAGCTGCTAATACTTGAGAATATTCATTGGCTCCCCTTGTGTCGAATCAATAAATTTGGGTTGAATACTCTACCCTCAAAAACTGTTGTGATCCCCTATACTTGTTGGTTATCAAGACTATTTTCTGGCGCCGTTGCCGGGGAGCATAGCTCTATTCTTTGAGTCACTTCGGATTTATACCTTCTTATCATTATGAAGAACTTGAAAGATCCAAGAACCAAGAATTATCCCTCAACTACGAGGGGAGGTAAGGAACTGCCATCTAGCTCTGACTTGATTCACCTTCTATTTTGAGTAAGCTTGCGACACCTAAACCTGCTTCTGCTATTCATTCTGATATGTCGCATGTTATTGATGATGCCACTTCTGCTATGCATGATACTTATGATGAGACTACTTCTATGCTTGATACTACTGTGCCACTTGGTGAATTTCTTGATGAACAACTTGCTAGGGTTAGAGAGAATGAAATTATTGAAACTGATAATATTGATGAAAGTGATGATGAAGACTCTCCCCCTAATAAATATGAATTGCCTGTTGTTCCTGAGGGTTATGTTCTGGATGAAGAATCTGCTAGAGCTATTCTTGCTTGCAATGATAGATATGATCTAAAGAGGTTATTAGCTAAATGGAAGCAACAATCTCTTAATGCTAGAATGAAACCTGACCCTGCTTTTGCTACTTCACCTATATGTGTTACTGATAAGGATTATGAATTCTCTGCTGATCCTGATATAATTACTTTGGTTGAATCTGATCGTTTTTATGGCTATGAATCTGAAACTGTTGTGGCACATCTTACTAAATTAAATGATATAGCTACCCTGTTTACTAACGATGAGAGAACTCGCTACTTTTATATCCTTAAAATATTTCCGTTCTCATTAAAGGGTGATGCTAAGATATGGTTTAATTCTCTTGATCCTGGTTGTGTGCGTAGTCCCCAGTATATGATTTATTACTTCTCTGCTAAATATTTCCCTGCTCATAAGAAACAAGCTGCTTTAAGGGATATATATAATTTTGTGCCAATTGAAGAAGAGAGTCTCCCACAAGCTTGGGGGAGGCTTCTCCAATTACTTAATGCTTTGCCTGACCATCCTCTTAAGAAAAATGAAATACTTGATATCTTTTATAATGGACTAACCGATGCCTCCAGAGATCACCTGGATAGTTGTGCTGGTTCTGTTTTCAGGGAAAGAACACCGGATGAAGCTGAAATTCTATTGAATAATATGTTGACTAATGAAAATAATTGGACACTTCCTGAGCCTATTCATAAACCAACTCCGAAGAAGAGAGGTGTTCTATTTCTCAGTCCTGGAGATATGCAAGAGGCAAAGAAATCCATGAAAGAAAAGGGTATTAAAGTTGAAGATGTTAAGAATTTACCTCCTATTGAAGAAATACATGATCTTAATTTACTGCATGTCGAAGAAATGCATAATTTTAATCCATCTCCCATTGAAGAAACACATGGTCTTGATAACCCGACAGAGGTAGTAAAGGTAAATTCTCCCTATAGATATGATAAAGCTGAAATCCCATTTACTAAGTTTGCTAGCCCATGCTTAGATGAGTTTGATAACTTTATGGTTAAGCAAGAAGACTTCAATGCTTATTTTGGTAGAGAATTAAAATGCAATGCTGATATGGTTGAACACTTGGGTGATTATATGGCTAATGTCAAAGGTGAACTTAAACTTATTAGTAAACATGCTTCTATGGTTACCACTCAAGTAGAACAAGTACTTCAAGCTCAAAATGATTTGCTCAATGAATTGAATAGTAAGAATAATGATTATGCTGTTAGAGTGGCTACTAGAACTGATAAAATGACTCAGGAACCTTTGTATCCTGAAGGCCACCCTAAGAGAATTGAGCAAGATTCTCAGAGAAATAATATAGATGCACCTAGTCCTTCTAAAAGAAGAAAAAGAAAAATGATAGGACTTTGCATGCTTCTAGTGAACCTGTTACTGAAACACCCGAGAATCCAAATGATATTTCTATTTCTGATGCTGAAACACAATCTGGTAATGAACCTGAAACTAATGAAAATGTTAATGATGATGTTCATGATGATGCTCAACCTAGTAATGATAATGATATAGAAATTGAACCTGCTATTGATCTTAATAACCCACAATCAAATAATCAATGTTATGATAAGAAAGACTTTGTTGCTAGGAAACACGGAAAGGAAAGAGAGCCTTGGGTTCAGAAACCCATGCCTTTTCCTCCCAAACCATCCAAGAAAAAGGATGATGAGGATTTTGAGCGCTTTGCTGAAATGATTAGACCTATCTTTTTGCGTATGCGATTAACTGATATGCTTAAAATGAATCCTTATGCTAAGTACATGAAAGATATTGTTACAAATAAAAGAAAGATACTGGAAGCTGAAATTTCCACCATGCTTGCTAATTATACTTTTAAGGGTGGAATACCAAAGAAACTTGGAGATCCAGGAGTACCCACTATACCATGCTCTATTAAAAGAAACTATGTTAAAACTGCTTTATGTGATCTTGGAGTCGGTGTTAGTGTTATGCCTCTCTCTTTATATCGTAGACTTGATTTGAATAAGTTGACACCTACTAAAATATCTTTGCAAATGGCTGATAAATCAACTGCTATACCTGTCGGTATTTGTGAGGATGTGCCTGTTGTAGTTGCAAACGTTACTATTTTAACGGACTTTGTTATTCTTGATATTCCCGAGGACGATAGTATGTCTATTATTCTTGGAAGACCCTTTTTGAATACTGCAGGGGCTGTTATTGATTGCACTAAAGGCAATGTCACTTTTCATGTTAATGGTAATGAGCATACGGTACACTTTCCGAGGAAACAACCTCAAGTCCACAGTATCAATTCTATTGGAAAAATTCCATCGATTATTTTTGGAGGTTTTGAATTTCCTGTTCCTACTGTCAAGAAGAAATGTGATATTCTTATTGTTGGGGATGTGCATATCCCTGTTGAGGTAACCTAGTGTTATTCGAAAATTCTCCGGTTCCATGTTATTCGGAATGAGTTTGTTAACAAGACTTGATCAACCTTGTTAATGGATTCCTTTTGATGATCATGAGATGGATGAATTTAGGAAACACAACTCTCTGTACCCTCCTTTTACTTTCTGTTATTTATATTAAATAAAATGAAAATAAGTATTTTCTATCAGTTATCTGAATTATCTGCGCAATATAAAAATACCCTGAAAATAAAAGTTCTCCAAATGCCCTGAAATTTAAATATGATTTTTTCTGGAATATTTGGGAATATTTGGCACTGAGAACATAGCAGGAGGGGCATCCACCTGGCCACGAGGATGGAGGGTGCGCCCTACCCCCCTGGCCGCGCCCCCTGCCTCGTGGGCCCACGGTGGCCCTCCTCCACTTATTCCTGCACCCACACACTCCTTCTTCCTCCCACAAACACCAATATCCAGCTCAAGCAGTTCTAGCTCATTTTGCTGCGATTTTTGATCTCCTTGCTCAAAGCACCTCTCACAAAACTGCTTGGGGGGATTGTTCCTTGGTATGTGACTCCTCCATTGGTCCAATTAGTTTTTGTTCTAGTGCTTTATTCATTGCAAATTTGTGCTGCCTAGGTGACCCTATTCTTCAGCTTGCATGTCAAATTTATATGGTCCCAAGTAGTTCTAATGCATGATATAGGCTCTAGGCACTTGTAGGAGTTGTTGCTATCAATTTTGTTGAGCTTGGCTCACTTTTATTTGAAGTTACTAAAAATTTCAGAAATTTTTCGGAGGAAGAAATATGTTTAGGAAAATGTACCAAGGTGGCTCTTCAAGGAAACAAGAGCCCACGCTTGCAATGCGTGATGCTGATGATGAGCCTGTTGGGGAACATAGCAGAATTTTAAAATTTTCTACGCATCACCAAGATCTATCTGTGGAGTCATCTAGCAATGAGGGAGAGAGGAGTGCATCTACATACCCTTGTAGATCACGAGCGGAAGCATTCAAGAGAACATGGTTGATGGAGTCGTACTCGTCGTGATCCAAATCACCGAAGATCCTAGCGCCGAACGGATGGCACCTCCGCGTTCAACACACGTACGGAGCGAGGACATCTCCCGCGCCTTGATCCAGCAAGGAGGAGGGAGAGGTTGAGGAAGAGGGATCCAACAGCAGCACGACATGGTGGTGGTGGTGAAGCTGCAGTACTCCGGCAGGGCTTCGTCAAGCTCTTACGGAGGAGGAGAGGTGTTGGGGAGGGGAGGGGCTGCGCCTTAGATGTTATCTGCAGCCCTCCCCTTGCCCCTCTATTTATATGGGAAGGAGGAAGGGGGCCGTCCCCCTCTAGATGAGATCTAGAGGGGGGCGGCGGCCAAGGGGAGGGGGCTTGCCCCCTAAGCAAGGGGGCGCCCCCTTTAGGGTTTCCCTCCCAACCCTAGGCGCATGGCCCCAAGGGGGGATGCGGCCAGCCCATGTAAGGCTGGTTCCCCTTTCCTCTACAGCCCATTAGGCCCTCCGAGAGAGGTGGCCCCTCCCGATGGACCCCCCGGAACCCCTCCGGTGGCCCCGGTACAATACCGATATGCCCCCGAACCTTTCCGGTGACCGTATGACAACTTCCTACACATAAATCTTCACCTCCGGACCATTCCGGAACTCCCCGTGACGTCCGGGATCTCATCCGGGACTCCGAACAAAATTCGGTAATCACATACAAGTCTTCTTAACAACCCTAGCGTCACCGAACCTTAAGTGTGTAGACCCTACGGGTTCGGGAGACATGCAGACATGACCGAGACGACTCTCCGGTCAATAACCAACAGCGGGATCTGGATACCCATGTTGGCTCCCACATGCTCCACGATGATCTCATTAGATGAACCACGATGTCGAGGATTCAATCAATCCGTATACAATTCCTTTTGTCAATCGGTACGTTACTTGCCCGAGACTCGATCATCGGTATCCCAATACCTTGTTCAGTCTCGTTACCGGCAAGTCACTTTACTCGTACCGTAATGCATGATCCCGTGATCAACCACTTGATCACATTGAGATCATTATGATGATGCATTATCGAGTGGGCCCAGAGATACCTCTCCGTCATACGAAGTGACAAATCCCAGTCTCGATTCGTGCCAACCCAACAGACACTTTCGGAGATACCTGTAATGTACCTTTATAGTCACCCAGTTACGTTGTGACATTTGGCACACCCAAGGCACTCCTACGGTGTCCGGGAGTTGCACAATCTCATGGTCTAAGGAAATGATACTTGACATTCAGAAAAGCTACAACAAACGAACTACACGATCTTTGAAGTATGCTTAGGATTGGGTCCTGTCCATCACATCATTCTCCTAATGATGTGATCCCGTTATCAATGACATCTAATGTCCATAGTCAGGAAACCATGACTATCTTTTGATCAACGAGCTAGTCAACTAGAGGCTCACTAGGGACGTGTTGTGGTCTATGTATTCACACATGTATTACGATTTCCGGATAACACAATTATAGCATGAACAATAGACAATTACCATGAACAAAGAAATATAATAATAACCATTTTATTATTGCCTCTAGGGCATATTTCCAACAGTCTCCCACTTGCACTAGAGTCAATATTCTAGTTACATTGTGATGAATCGAACACCCATGCAGTTCTGGTGTTGATCATGTTTTGCTCTAGGGAGAGGTTTAGTCAATGGATCTGCCACATTCAGGTCCGTATGTACTTTACATATCTCTATGTCTCCATTTTGAACACTTTCACGAATGGAGTTGAAGCGACACCTGATATGCCTGGTCTTCCTGTGAAACCTGGGCTCCTTGGCAAGAGCAATAGCTCCAGTGTTGTCACAGAAAAGAGTCATCGGGCCTGACGCATTGGGTATGACTCCTAGGTCGGTAATGAACTCCTTCACCCGGACGGCTTCTTGTGCTGCCTCCGAGGCTGCCATGTACTCCGCTTCACATGTAGATCCCGCCACAACGCTTTGCTTGCAACTGCACCAGCTTACTGCCCCACCATTCAAAATATACACGTATCCGGTTTGTGACTTAGAGTCATCCAGATCTGTGTCGAAGCTAGCATCGACGTAACCCTTTACGACGAGCTCTTCGTCACCTCCATAAACGAGAAACATTTCCTTAGTCCTTTTTAGGTACTTCAGGATATTCTTGACCGCTATCCAGTGTTCCATGCCGGGATTACTTTGGTACCTCCCTACCAATCTTATGGCAAGGTTTACATCAGGTCTAGTACACAGCATAGCATACATGATAGACCCTATGGCCGAGGCATAGGGGACGACACTCATCTTTTCTCTATCTTCTGCCGTGGTCGAGCATTGAGCCGTGCTCAATCTCGTACCTTGCAATATAGGCAAGAACCCCTTCTTTGATTGATCATCTTGTCAAGGTACGTACTCTGTGAAAGACCAATGAGGCGTCTCGATCTATCTCTATAGATCTTGATGCCTAATATATAAGCAGCTTCTCCAAGGTCCTTCATTGAAAAACACTTGTTCAAGTAGGCCTTTATGCTTTCCAAGAATTCTATATCATTTCCCATCAACAGTATGTCATCCACATACAATATGAGAAATGCTACAGAGCTCCCACTCACTTTATTGTAAATGCAGGCTTCTCCATAAGTCTGCATAAACCCAAACGCTTTGATCATCTCATCAAAATGAATGTTCCAACTCCGAGATGCTTGCACCAGCCCATAAATCGAGCGTTGGAGCTTGCACACCTTGTCAGCATTCTTAGGATCGACAAAACCTTCCAGCTACATCATATACAATTCTTCCTTAAGGAAACCATCAAGGAATGTCGTTTTGACGTCCATTTGCCATATCTCATAATCATAGAATGCGGCAATTGCTAACATGATTCGGATGGACTTCAGCTTCGCTACGGGTGAGAAAGTCTCATCGTAGTCAACCCCTTGAACTTTTCGATAACCCTTAGCGACAAGCCGAGCTTTATAGATGGTCACATTACCATCCACGTCTGTCTTCTTCTTAAAGATCCATTTATTTTCTATGGCTCGCCGATCATCGGGCAAGTCAGTCAAAGTCCATACTTCGTTTTCATACATGGATCCTATCTCAGATTTCATGGCTTCCAGCCATTTGTCGGAATCCGGGCCCGCCATCGCTTCTTCATAGCTCGAAGGTTCACCATTGTCTAACAACATGATTTCCAAGACAGGGTTGCCGTACCACTCTGGTGCGGAACGTGTCCTCGTGCACCTATGAAGTTCAGTAGTAACTTGATCTGAAGTTTCATGATCATCATCATTAACTTCCTCTCTAGTCGGTGCAGGCACCTCAGGAACATTTTCTTGAGCTGCACCATTTACCAGTTCTAGAGGTAATACTTCATCAAGTTCTACTTTCCTCCCACTTATTTCTTTTGAGAGAAACTCTTTCTCTAGAAAGGACCCATTCTTGGCAACAAAGATCTTGCCTTCGGATCTGAGGTAGAAGGTATACCCAACAGTTTCTTTAGGGTATCCTATGAAGACGCATTTTTCTGATTTGGGTTCGAGCTTTTCAGGTTGAAGTTTCTTGACATAAGAATCACATCCCCAAACTTTTAGAAACGATAGCTTAGGTTTCTTCCCAAACCATAAGTCATACGGTGTCGTCTCAATGGATTTTGACGGGGCCCTATTTAAAGTGAATGCGGCAATCTCTAAAGCATAGCCCCAAAATGACAGCGGTAAATCGGTAAGAGACATCATAGATCGCACCATATCTAATAGAGTGCGATTACGATGTTCGGACACACCATTACGCTGAGGTGTTCCAGGCGGCGTGAGTTGTGAAACTATTTCACATTTTCTTAAGTGTGTGCCAAATTCGTGACTCAGGTATTCTCCCCCACGATCTAATCGCAAGAACTTGATTTTCTTATCACGTTGATTCTCAACCTCACTCTGAAATTCCTTGAACTTTTCAAAGGTCTCAGACTTGTGTTTCCTTAAGTAGACATACCCATATCTACTTAAGTCATCAGTGAGGGTGAGAACATAACGATAGCCACCGCGAGCCTCAACACTCATTGGACCGCACACATCAATATGTATGATTTCCAATAAGTTGGTTGCTCGCTCCATTGTTCCTGAGAACGGAGTCTTGGTCATTTTACCCGTGAGGCATGGTTCGCACGTGTCAAATGATTCGTAATCAAGAGACTCTAAAAGTCCATCTGCATGGAGCTTCTTCATGCATTTGACACCCATGTGACCAAGGCAGCAGTGCCACAAGTATGTGGGACTATCATTATCAACCTTACATCTTTTGGTTTTCACACTATAAATATGTGTAGCATTACGCTCGAGATTCATTAAGAATAAACCATTCACCATCGGAGCATGACCATAAAACATATCTCTCATATAAATAGAACAACCATTATTCTCGGATTTAAATGAGTAGCCATCTCGAATTAAACGAGATCCTGATACAATGTTCATGCTCAAAGCTGGCACTAAATAACAATTATTGAGGTTTAAAACTAATCCCGTAGGTAAATGTAGAGGCAGCGTGCTGACGGTGATCACATCGACTTTGGAACCATTCCCGACGCGCATCGTCACCTCGTCCTTTGCCAGTCTCCGTTTATTCCGCAGCTCCTGCTTTGAGTTACAAATGTGAGCAACCGCACCGGTATCAAATACCCAGGAGCTACTACAAGTACTGGTAAGGTACACATCAATTACATGTATATCACATATACCTTTAGTGTTGCCGGCCTTCTTGTCCGCTAAGTATTGGGGGCAGTTCCGCTTCCAGTGACCACTTCCCTTGCAATAAAAACACTCAGTCTCGGGCTTGGGTCCATTCTTTGGCTTCTTCCCGGAAGCTTGCTTACCGGGCACGGCAACTCCCTTGCCGTCCTTCTTGAAGTTCTTCTTACCCTTGCCTTTCTTGAACTTAGTGGTTTTATTCACCATCAACACTTTATGTTCCTTTTTGACTTCTACCTCTGCTGATTTCAGCATTGAATATACCTCAGGAATGGTCTTTTCCATCCCCTGCATATTGAAGTTCATCACAAAGCTCTTGTAGCTCGGTGGAAGCGACTAAAGGATTCTGTCAATGACCGCGTCATCCGGGAGATTAACTCCTAGCTGAGTCAAGCGGTTATGCAACCCAGACATTTTGAGTATGTGCTAACTGACAGAACTATTTTCCTCCATCTTACAAATGAAGAACTTGTCGGAGACTTCATATCTCTCGACCCGGGCATGAGCTTGAAAAACCATTTTCAGCTCTTCGAACATCTCATATGCTCTGTGTCTCTCAAAACGCTTTTAGAGCCCTGGTTCTAAGCTGTAAAGCATGCCGCACTGAACGAGGGAGTAATCATCAGCACATGACTGCCAAGCGTTCATAACGTCTTGGTTCTGTGGAACAGGTGCGTCACCTAGTGGTGCTTCTAGGACATAATCTTTCTTGGCAGCTATGAGGATGATCCTCAGGTTCCGGACCCAATCCGTATAGTTGTTGCCATCGTCTTTCAGCTTGGTTTTCTCTAGGAACGCGTTAAAGTTGACGACAATGTGGGCCATTTGATCTACAAGACATATTGTAAAGATTTTAGACTAAGTTCATGATAATTAAGTTCATCTAATCAAATTACTCAATGAACTCCCACTCAGATAGACATCCCTCCAGTCATCTAAGTGAAACATGATCCGAGTTAACTAGGCCGTGTCCGATCATCACGTGAGACGGACTAGCCAACATCGGTGAACATCTTCATGTTGATCGTATCTTCTATACGACTCATGCTCGACCTTTCGGTCTTCCATGTTCCGAGGCCATGTCTGTACATGCTAGGCTCGTCAAGTCAACCTAAGTGTATTGCGTGTGTAAATCTGGCTTACACCCGTTGTATTCAAATGTTAGAATCTATCACACCCGATCATCACGTGGTGCTTCGAAACAACAAACCTTCGCAACGGTGCACAGTTAGGGGGAACACTTTCTTGAAATTATTGTGAGGGATCATCTTATTTAAGCTACCGTCGTTCTAAGCAAATAAGATGTAAAACATGATAAACATCACATGCAATCAAATAGTGACATGATATGGCCAATATCATTTGCTCCTTTTGATCTCCATCTTTGGGGCTCCATGATCATTGTTGTCACCGGCATGACACCATGATCTCCATCATCATGATCTCCATCATTGTGTCTTCTTGAAGTTATCTCATCATCTATTACTTCTACTACTATGACTAATGCTTTAGCAATAAAGTAAAGTAATTACATGACGTTTATATTGACACGCATGTCATAAATAAATAAAGACAACTCCTATGGCTCCTGCCGGTTGTCATACTCATCGACATGCAAGTCGTGATTCCTATTACAAGAACATGATCATCTCATACATCACATATATCATTCATCACATCCTTTGGCCATATCACATCACAAAACACTTGCTGCAAAAACAAGTTAGACGTCCTCTAATTGTTGTTGCAAGTTTTTACGTGGCTGCTATAGGTTTGTAGCAAGAACATTTCTTACCTACGCCAAAACCACAACATGAATTGCCAATTTCTATTTACCCTTCATAAGGACCCTGTTCATCGAATCCGATCCGTCTAAAGTGGGAGAGACAGACACCCGCCAGCCACCTTATGCAACTAGTGCATGTTAGTCAGTGGAACGGTCTCACGTAAGCGTACGTGTAAGGTTTGTCCGGGCCGCTTCATCCCATGATGCCGCCGAATCAAGATAAGACTAGTAGCGGCAAGCAAATTGACAATATCGACGCCCACAACTGCTTTGTGTTCTACTCGTGCATAGTAACTATGCATAGACCTAGCTCATGATGCCACTGTTGGGGAACGTAGCAGAATTTTAAAATTTTGTGGAGTCATCTAGCAACGAGGGAGAGAGGATTGCATCTACATACCCTTGTAGATCACGAGCGGAAGCGTTCAATGAACGGGGTTGATGGAGTCGTACTCGTCGTGATCCAAATCACCGAAGATCCTAGCGCCGAACGGATGGCACCTCCATGTTCAACACACATACGGAGCGAGGACGTCTCCCGCGCCTTGATCCAGCAAGGAGTAGGGAGAGGTTGAGGAAGAGGGCTCCAACAGCAGCACGACGGCGTGGTGGTGGTGAAGCTGCAGTACTCCGGCAGGGCTTCGTCAAGCTCTTACGGAGGAGGAGAGGTGTTGGGGAGGGGAGGGGCTGCGCCTTAGATGTTATCTGCAGCCCTCCCCTTGCCCCTCTATTTATAGGGGAAGGAGGAAGTGGGCCGGCCCCCTCTAGATGAGATCTAGAGGGGGGCGGCGGCCAAGGGGAGGGGGCTTGCCCCCCAACCAAGGGGGGCGCCCCCTTTAGGGTTCCCCCCTAACCCTAGGCGCATGGGCCCAAGGGGGGATGCGTCCAGCCCATGTAGGGCTGGTTCCCCTTTCCTCTACAACTCATTAGGCCCTCCGAGAGAGGTGGCCCCTCCCGGTGGACCCCCGGAACCCCTCCGGTGGCCCCGGTACAATACCGATATGCCCCCGAACCTTTCCGGTGACCGTATGACAACTTCCTACATATAAATCTTCACCTCCGAACCATTCCGGAACTCCTCGTGACGTCCGGGATCTCATCCGGGACTCCGAACAACATTCGGTAATCACATACAAGTCTTCCTAACAACCCTAGCGTCACCGAACCTTAAGTGTGTAGACCCTACGGGTTCGGGAGACATGCAGACATGACTGAGACGACTCTCCGGTCAATAACCAACAGCGGGATCTGGATACCCATGTTGGCTCCCACATGCTCCACGATGATCTCATCGGATGAACCACGATGTCGAGGATTCAATCAATCCGTATACAATTCCTTTTGTCAATCGATATGTTACTTGCCCGAGACTCGATCGTTGGTATCCCAATACCTTGTTCAGTCTCGTTACCGGCAAGTCACTTTACTCGTACCGTAATGCATGATCCCGTGATCAACCACTTGATCACATTGAGCTCATTATGATGATGCATTACCGAGTGGGCCCAGAGATACCTCTCCGTCATACGGGGTGACAAATCTCAGTCTCGATTCGTGCCAACCCAACAAACACTTTCGGAGATACCTGTAATGTACCTTTATAGTCACCCAGTTACGTTGTGACGTTTGGCACACCCAAGGCACTCCTACGGTGTCCGGGAGTTGCACAATCTCATGGTCTAAGGAAATGATACTTGACATTCAGAAAAGCTACAGCAAACGAACTACACGATCTTTGAGCTATGCTTAGGATTGGGTCTTGTCCATCACATCATTCTCCTAATGTTGTGATCCCGTTATCAATGACATCTAATGTCCATAGTCAGGAAACCATGACTATCTTTTGATCAACGAGCTAGTCAACTAGAGGCTCACTAGGGACGTGTTGTGGTCTATGTATTCACACATGTATTACGATTTCCGGATAACACAATTATAGCATGAACAATAGACAATTATCATGAACAAAGAAATATAATAATAACCATTTTATTATTGCCTCTAGGGCATATTTCCAATAGAGCCACCAAGGGACGCTCTAGTGCGGCCCTGTGAATGGCCTTTAGAGGACTTCATGGATCGAGCGGGGATTAAGGAAGAATTTAATGCATATTTTTGTAACGCTGGTCTTGTGAGCTTCAAGGAAGAAAAATGCCGTCAGTACCACTATCTCACTAGTTCCTTTGTGAGGAGGTTTGAATTTTCATCTTCACGTAATTCTCAAACTGTCCTGTTTGATCTTTATGAAAATTCTTACACTATGGACTTAGGGGATTTTACCACTGCTTGCAAACTTCCACAATGGGGTAGTGTCAGGGAACCTCGCAAATCTGAATTTAGAGATTTTCTTGCTAGTATAACTGCGGGGGAATCTAGAGATATAACACAAGCTACCATAGGGAGCATTCACTTTCCTGCTATACATTATTTTGCTCTCTTCATAGGTAGATGCATTAATGGTAAAGATGAGGCATGTCACATTTGTTTCCCTGACCTTAGTATTCTTAGGAGTGATGTGTTAGGAGATAAATCTTATAATTTGGGAGCGTAGGTTGCATCTTAATAGATTTAATGGGGATTTCTTTGGTGGAATTTATGCAACCCGCTTAGCTGATTTTCTTGGTGTAACTATACGTAATGATGATATTGAATTACCTCCTGCTTACCTAGACTTTAATGCTATGGTTCACCACCAGTTTGTCAAGAGGAATGAATCACCTCTCCAGTATCGCTTAATCTTTGGCAGACGTCGTGATGTCCGTGTTACTCTCCCTGCTCCTGCCTTCTTTGATTATCAGGCAAAAGGAAGACATTTTATTACCAGAGAGGAGACAGATGAGTACGAGAGGAGGGTGGAGGCAGCTTGCCGCCACGCTGCAGCTCAGGAGGCAATACCCGCTGCATCGCAGTACGACCCCAACTATTACTATGGATATCCGCCAGGCCAACCGTGGCCATAGACCAACTTAGGCCAAAAGCCTAAGCTTGGGGGAGTACGTATTTCTCACCGACATTACATTCATGTACACACACTCATTGCTAGATGTCGGTGCTCATACTTTTTCATTGTATCATCCATGCTAGTTTATTTCCTTTTTATGCTTTCTTCTTGTGTGCTTAATAAACCCTAAGAAAAACCAAAAAAAATAGTTGTAGCTGTTAGCTAGTTTTAATTTCCATGCTTGTAGTAGTAATTAAAAAAGAAAACCCAAAAAGATTTCCTGTTCTTCTTTTGCTTGTTGGGAGCTTTCCCATGTAAATAGTTTTATTTCTTTTCTTTTCTTTGGGGGTCGATAGGAGAAGACCATAATGAAATTGTTGAAGTGGCTCTTATATGCATTATTGTTGATCTGACAAAAGAGCCCATATTGCCTCGTCTTCTCCTGTTTATTGAATGCTTGCAGATTCCAGCTTAGTCCAATGCACGTGTACTATTATTATTATTCACATCATTCGGTCCTGCAAGTGAAAGGCAATTATGACGATATATGATGGACTGACTGAGATGAGAAAAGCTGGTATGAACTCGACCTCTCTTGTTTTTGTAAATATGATTAGTTCATCGTTCCTGATTCGACCTATTATGAATAAACATGTTTGCAATGACAACTAGAGATCATAGTTTCTTGTGCCATGCTTAATTAGCTAGGAGCTTATAATGGTTTACCTTGCGTGCCAACATGCTATTAAAATGGTTGTGATGTCGTATGATAGGGTGGTATCCTCTTTTGAACGATTCGAGTGGCTTGACTTGGCACATGTTCACGCATGTAGTTGAAACAAAATCAACATAGCCTCTATGATATTTATGTTCATGGTGCATTATACCCTACTCATGCTTGCATTCGATGTTGATTAATTTTAATGCATTTTCATGACTGTTGTTGCTCTCTAGTTGGTCGCTTCCCAGTCTTTTTCTAGCCTTCACCTGTTGTAACGCCCTCGATGCGGCTATATCTCCTACGTGTCGAAGCACGACTTAGAGGCATAACCGCATTGAAAGCCATGTCGCAAGTGAGGTAATCTTCACAACAACCCATGTAAATAAATAAAGGGGAAAGGTACATAGTTGGCTTACACTCGCCACGTCACACAAATACATAAATAAGTCATTACATTCATCCAATACACTCAAGGTCCGACTACAGAACCAAAATAAAGATCAACCCCCAAATGCGACAAAGTCCCCGATCGCCTCAATTGGGCACCACTACTGATCATCTGGGAAAGACACATAGGCCTTGTTTGGATACGGTGTATTAGCAGAACTGATTTTCCGTCGACTCACATAACCGTGTAACAAACTTAAACCTTGTTTGGATTCCGCATGAAAAACATGGATAAGTAGGATTCAGTTTCCACAAAACCAGTAATATGCGTTTTCTGAAAAACGACTAATAGTTGTTTTTGTGAAAACACGATTGTAGAAACTCACGGCAACTGATTTCTCCTTCCGCATCAAATTCATCAGCACGGTTTGTGCCTTACCGCACCTGAAACTCATTCAAAGCCACCGGCCGGCATGCACGCCGATTGACTTTGAGCACAAGCGCTCTACCGTCGGCCTGGTCGAGCGGGAGCGACCGCCGTCGTTCACGCGCGGCAACTCGTTGAAGGGAAGCGGCCGCCGTCATGCACGCACGCCGAGGCGTCGAGTAAAAGCGGCCACCGCCGTGCGCGAACGCCTGAGTCGTCGAGGGGAAGTGGCCGCTGCCGCCGTTCGCATGTGTCGTGTTGTGTAGAGTAAGTGGTCACCGCCGAGCGCGAACTCCTGAGTCTCTAGGGGAAGCGGCGGCTGCGCACGGTGAGCCGTTGAGTGGAAGTCGTTGCCGTCGTCTGCACTTCAGCGGCATCCCCTTGGTGAAGCCTTCAATGGAGGAGAGAGGAGCAGCAATCGGCGTCTAGGCCCTGATTCATCTAGGGCCGAGAAGGATGGAGCAGCGATGTCAGCGAGAAAAGGAAGGAGGAGGAAGCAGAGAGGGCCGAGGAGGAACTCGAGGGGAGCAGCCGCATATACGTACTTCAATGGATAAGCAATGGCGGCCAATTTGGGGAAAGTGGCGAGCAAAGATTAATGAGTCACGGGGCTATCTACTTTCCTGCCAAACATAGTTTTTCATAAACTGATTATTCATAAAAACGAAGATAAAACCGACTTTCCTAAAAATCAGCTTAAAACGCATTTTCTATAATCCCATCGCTAATCTCCTCTATCAAACAACCACATAGTAACGCCGAGAGTCTTCATCGAACTCCCACTTGAGCTCGGTCATGTCATCTGGAACGGTATCATTGGTCCCTACATCTGGTTTTGGAAGTAATCTGTGAGTCATGGGGACTCAGCAATCTCGCACCCTCGCGATCAAGACTATTTAAGCTTATAGGTAAGGTAAAGGTATGATGTGGAGCTGCAGCAAGCGACTAGCATATATGGTGGCTAACATATTCGCAAAAGAGAGCGAGAAGAGAAGGAAAAAGCACGATCGAACAACTACGATCAAGAAGTGATCCTAGAACAACCTACGTCAAGCATTACTCCAACACCGTGTTCACTTCCCAGACTCCACCGAGAAGAGACCATCACGGTAACACACGCGGTTGGTGGATTTTAATTTAGTTGACTTTCATGTTATCTACAACCGGACATTAACAAATTCCCATCTGCCCATAACCGCGGGCACGGCTTTCGAAAGTTCAAATCCCTGCAGGGGAGTCCCAACTTAGCTCATCACAAGCTCTCACGGTCAGCGAAGAATATTCCTTCTCCCAAGACAATCCGATCAGACTCGGCATCCCGGTTACAAGACATCCTCGACAATGGTAAAACAAGTCCAGCAAGACCACCCGCTGTGCCGACAAATCCCGATAGGAGATGCACATATCTCGTTCTCAGGGCACACCGGATAAGCTAAGCATACGGGAGCCAACGTAACCCAAGTTGCCAAGGTACGGCCCCGCACGGTGCTCTGGGTTGGACCAACACTTAGAGAAGCACTGGCCCGGGGGGGTTAAAATAAAGATGACCCTTGAGTCCACGAAACCCAAGGAAAAAAGGCTAGGTGGCAAAAGGTAAAACCAAGGTCGGTCCTTGCTAGAGGAGTTTTATTCAAGGCGAACCGTCGAGGGGTTCCCATTATAACCCAACCGTGTAAGGAACGCAAAATCCGGGAACATAACATCGATATGACGGAAACTAGGGCGGCAAGAGTGGAACAAATCACCAGGCATAAGGTCGAGCCTTCCACCCTTTACCAAGTATATAGGTGCATTAAGATAAACAAGATGATATGGTGATATCCCAACAATAAACAATGTTCCAACAAGGAACGATCTCCAATCTTCACCTGCAACTAGCAACGCTATAAGAGGGGCTGAGCAAAGCGGTAACATAGCCAAACAACGGTTTGCTAGGACATGGTGGGTTAGAGGTTTGACATGGCAATTTGGGAGGCATTATAAGCAAGTGGTAGGTATCGTAGCATAGGCATAGCAAAATAGCGAGCATCTAGCAAGCAAAGATAGAAGTGATTTCGAGGGTATGGTCATCTTGCCTGCAAAGTTCTCAGAGTTGCCTTGATCCTCGTAAGCGAACTCAACGGGATCCTCATTCACGAACTCGTCTCCCGGCTCTACCCAAACAAGAACAACAATTAAAAGGAGCACAATCAACCACGTGCAATGCTCAAGCAACATGATGCAAACATGGTATGATATGCGGGATGCGGTATGCGATGCATATGCAAGATTTGCAAAGGAATTATTGAACCTGGCCTCAACTTAGAAATCCAAGAGTGTCACTGGAAAGGTGAGGTGATTTCGGTCGAAATCGATATAAAGATCACTGGAATCGGATGCACGGTTTGGAAATGGCAAGCAAAACAAATATGGCACCGGTCTGCGATAAATAGCAAGTAGCCATCTAAATGCATCAAGTTAAATATGCTACAGCACTCAAACATGACAAAAAAATAAATGTCAGGGATCCCCTCATGATGCTTGACAAAATATGAACACTGATTTACGGCTAATTCACTCATTAACAGGTTCAAACAAGCATGGCAAAAGTGCAAATGGTAACAAGTTTCAGACTTAGTGAAATAACAACAAATCAGGAATTTACCATCAGGAAGCAATCTTTAGAGTATAAAAACTACATGCTACAGGAACATATCATGGCAAAGCAAGGCATGGAATGAAGCTACTCTAAGCATATAACAAAAGTCGCTTAGTGACCTTGAGCCAAAAGGGATCAGAAAATACAATTACAAGCATGCGAACATAGCAAAAACATAAACAGATTCAGACTTGGTGAAAAACTGGAGCATGCAAAACAGTTAACGAGTAGGCATGTTTACGAGCTCGATGCACTCACTACGAGGCATTGCGTGACAAACTAAGCATACACCCATCAAGAAGACATGGCATAGAAGCTAGACATGGCAAGAACAACAACATAGCATGCACGGATCAACAACAACAAGCCCGGCAAAATCGCTAAACATGTTAACAGTCTGCCAGGAACATTTTATAGCAAAAGTAGAGCTTGATTGATTCAAGCTAGGGTGCTCCATAAATGCAAACAAAGACATGGATGGATAGAGCACCACAATATTAACAAAACATCCTTACTGATCATCCTCAAAAGAGGCACGGATCACTAGGAAACAACATGAACATATGGCATAAAAACAAATACAGGACAAGGACTTAGTGAAATTCTAAGTCCCTGAAATCAGCATCATTGAGTAAGCTACTTTGCATGCTTGTGCTAGTCACCACATAGATCACAAAAATACATGGCATACACCCCTGTAAAGATGGCATGGTATTCTACAAAACACATATAGAGCTCAGGATCGTAGCATGCACACATTAATCATGGCAAAAATGACAAAAGGCCATTTGCTGAAACAGATCTGACATAATCATCACATAGCCCTCTTCCAACAGCATTTCGGGCATCAAGATGAGCTCAAATGAAAATGATGCAATGAGCTGAAATGATGTACTCGTCGAGACAAACATTTTGATATGCTACACGCACGAATCGGAGCTGCGGATGCAGAGTTATGGCATGTCAAAGATTGCAAAAAATAACTGAGAGAGAGGCAAAAGTCAACCCGATTCTCAAATCTAGGGTTTGCACATGGATCGAGGTGGCGGCGGATCTGAGCTCGCTGGAGCTGTAGACGGCCGGAGGCGACGGCGGCGGTCGGTGATAGGCCTCGGGCGGCGCGGGGCTTGGCCTGCCGGAGCGGGGCGGCGCTCGCCGGCGCGGTGGCGCGCGGCGGCCGGCGCGATCTTGGGTGAACTCCTGCCCCTAGGCGGTGGGGCGCGGGCAAGGACGGTGATCGCCGACGAGG